>NW_027108721.1:13054-24761 GCF_000696795.3 Halyomorpha halys | reverse complement strand
AAAAGTTATATCAACCGTGTAAGGCCCATCAGGCCGATCTGGTATAAAAAAAAATGATATGTTTAATGATTATTGTCATTATCTGTTTAATCTATCACTTTGAACAGCCCTGATGAAGCCCTGCAAAGTGGGGCGAAAAGTCGAACATTAAATAGTTAAAAATATTTGTTCTTTTTTTACTGCAACCCTGACCATCTTATTATATTTATACTTATATATATTTAAGTTTTACAGTCAACTATATACGTCTATAAATAAATGAAATGATTTTGATTTAAAAAATTATGCCCACTGGCATGAAAGTAGATTATCATTTCTTAAGCTTTAAAGATGCAGGCACCAATCATCTAATTTTTCAGCTTGGATAAACTTTTTGATATCACTACTGTTTTCAAATATTGCACCCATAGTTTATCTGTTACCCATAGATGCCTACACCTCAACTTTTATCAAAAATTTGTCTAGGAATTTTTTTATACAGGTTCATTTGTTGGCAGAAATTAGTAAAGTAATACCTTCTTTTTTCCAGTTGTATTTGCCATTACTTCATTGTATATCTTTCTAATGGCTATAGTAATTTCAAATATATGGCACTCATTCGACACAGAATTTCATGTAACATTTTTCTAGAAATGCATTGTTTAGGAGTTATTAGTGAAAATTTGAAAAAAGTCCTTAACTAGTAGTTTCCAACTTTCGGACAAATAATTAGTGTACTAATCCACTGTTGCCTGGCCTTTACTTTATTAAATTTGAATAATTGTGCAATACAGATTTATTTTTATAATTTCTTATAAGATATATCCAAACTCAGTCTTCTAAAAAAAAGAAAGATTGAATACAAGTGGAAACTTCAATTTATAAATCACGTATTATTATGTATTTAACTTATTTAAGACTACTTTTATGTAGCCATTCAATATTTTCTGATATGACAAGTATAATTTTTTTATATTTTTAAAGTCATATGTATTTGAAAAACCTTAATTGTAATCTTTAAATTACACTCGAGAAAATACAGAAAATGTACATGTATGCATCATTATATTAATTGTAATATATCATGTTTTATTATATATTATTGTTTTTTTAACCATTATTAAGCAATCATAGGAGTTGTACCCAATTCTAAGGTTGACCAACCCAAAGGTTGTCAGATTTAGTCCTGGTTCCACCTGGACTTTTTTCAAGCATAAAATAATACAAAACTCACTCACAACCTCCCCTGGGCATTTTTGAGACCCGTTAGCTAATGGGTGGCACTCACAAAAAATAGGCGTGGGAGTGACAAACCCACCCTACAAAAAAATCATGTCAAGAAACGCGCAATGTATTTCTTAATATATCGTGCGAGGACTTAGACCTCCATGGTCTGTTGCCCATATAATAATAATCTTAAGATTTGTAATCTTAGTCGGTCATATAGACTATCATATATCATATTTTTTGAGATGGTTGGAATAAATTGGTTTAGAATTTTTATTATTTTGTAATAAATTCATAGTAGGATGTATGCTCGTTGTTTACAAGTTGTGTTTTACTTATTTATAAACAAAAGCATCGTGTTAGGTTGCTTAGACACAGAAGAAAATTAATAATGAAATTTAATTTAAAACTTGATAGTAAATAATATTCAAAAGTAAATTTATTGTGTTTACACAATTTATCAAAAGAGACAACCTTTTTTTTATTCTCTGGATAGTTAATGTTTTGCACAATTTCATTGAAAATATTTATAATGGTACATCTAGCTCTTGGGTATCACATAAGCAAGAAAGTAAAAAATTACAAATGTTATGTGCTTTACATATATAATTAATCTCAAAAGTTATGCGGAAAAGTAAAGTATATAAGATTAAAATTATTGCCACACTTCAGCTAAATATATAATTCAAACAGCTTTTGATATTTATCACAATTGCAGCTTTAAAATGAGACTCGTAAAAGAAGTAATGACATTAATGAGGCAATAATCAAAAGCAAACTTAATTTTTGCTATATCAAAATATATATTAATTTGAAATTGTTTTTGATGAGTAAGTTAATGTAACAGCTGTTGAATGTATTTTTTGTTCTATTAGCAATTAAAATATATTAAGACATATATTCCTTTAATTATTCATTCAAGTTAATTTTATTTTTATTTTTTGTATTTACTATGATTAATTTTCAATTTCAAGTATAAAGTGTTTTTATGTTATAAATACATATACATAATTTTTGAGATCTTTATACCCTCCTTCGAAATTATTATAAATACAATATAAATTTACAATCTATAAATATAGATTACTTAATGAATAATATACAAATAAATTAAATTATATTAATACATATAAATTAATATATATTGTTATAAAATGCATTTTTTACATGAATAGTACACACCATACAGATATGTTTTATCTTTACCTTTTATAAGGAATGCATTGATTTAGAATGTATTTATTCATTAAAATTACACGATTAGACATAAAATCTCAGGCAACCATAAATTTATTTAATCTCCCAATTCAGAATGTATTAATCTTTATTAAATCTAAAAAAAGAATTCATTGAAATTGATTATATTAAAACAATGGACTAAATATTTAAGGTTTAGTAGAGCTTTAATGCAGTATGTATAATCTTGATAGTCCAACATCTATTAATTCGACATGTTTGCTTATCTGACCAGCTCATGAGGTCTAAGGAAAAAACATTTTGACCAATTATAGTGGTGTAAGTAGAAGGAATGGGAGTATTTTTCAGTCACAACATGTTCGTCAACTACTGTTAAATAACCTCTATAGTGTGCATTATATTATGTTTATTGACTATAGAAGAAAGTATTAGAAAAAAAGTTAACTTTACATTGTTTTGATTTCCTAATTTACTGGTCAATGTTTTAGGCATCTGGCCATTTTTAAGGCTTAATTTTATTATGTTTGATCGTTATATTGAAATTGTTATGCCCTTAACTATTTCCAACATTGTCCTATCTTTTGGCTACTTATGTTGTAGAACATCATTTTAATTATACCCTTGTTGGTATTGTTATCATATCATAATATTTATTTTGGAAGTAAACAAGGAGATAGTAATTTCAATATAAAATTAATAATAAACTTAGGTTTTAAGAATTGGGAGATGTCTGAGATGTTTACCAGTAAAATAGAAGATTGAAATAAAAAGGGTCTATGTACTTATTAATAAATATTAAGTGAATAGGACTGTATTTAGATTATTATGAAGTACTTTTTTTTTTCATTAAGTGCTTTGTCATGCTGTATTGTTGCTATGATTATTTGTATTTTTCTAAGTTATACACTTTGTTGTTAAAAGAAATAAGATTAATTTTAAAAAAAAATTATGAGTACACTAACGATAAAAATGTTGAAATCATAGAAGATAGACTAAAATAAAAGTGGAGGTAGTGGAGTATCTTCAGTGTTAATGAATGAGTTCTAAATATACTGATAGTAGTTTATTTTTGTTTTGAGCTCTTTATGTAGTAAGTTATTGAGATTATTCAATTTACTCAAAATGTAAATTTTGGTTGAATTGGCTTTTCAATTATCCAAATAAGTCAAATTTGTAATTTATAAAATAAAAAGTTTATTGGTAAAAAACAATATTTTAAATACCTAAATTAAAATAATTTTAGAATATTGTAAAAATAATGATGATGATACATCATTACCTGTGAACGGGGACAAGTTACTAACAAAAAATTTGATCTCTTTAGATTAGAGAAGATTATAAGATTCATAGTGAAAATGGCTTAAAAGGGATTTTTGTCTATAATGAATTGATAAAGTTGAAGTAAAGATTATGGGACTTGGGTTAATAGAAATTATATTTGTAATTCTATGTTTTTACCTATTTTGATCTACTGTTCTTAGAAATATCAAAGTAAAATACAGGATTACTGAGGTGGAAGAGGATACCAGCAAGGTGTAATACATCTGTAAAACTAATCAATAGCTGATTAAAAAAGAAAACAGATTGAGATGGTACACACACCACAATGGTTGGTGGAAAATCATAATTAATTGTCTTGCAAAAACAAAAGTTACAGAAGAGAATTCTACCATTTAGACCAATTTAAAAAAAAAAAAAACTAGAATGGAGTAATTTCATTCAATAAAAAATTTGATTTAGTTTTTAGTTGAACAATGACTGCCCTTTTACTTACAATATTGATTCTATATCAATCCAACATTGAATAAATGGTTAGACGTGAATGTAAATTGTAGTAAACTGTTATATTTTAATATATCTGCCATACTTTTGTGAAAGAATGAATCTTTCAAAGAGAAATATTCAAAGTATTTTTCTGAAAAATATTGCTCTCGGAGTTAGCCATTCTGTTAATTGAAAGGCTCATATATAAAGTCTATTGATAAAACCACCTCTATTATTTGCATGCAAGATACCACGATATGTTGAAAAGTAATAGTATAAACATTATGTTGGAGAAGATAGTTCTTGTATATGTTTTATAAAGATTTTAAAACATTTTCATGCATAAACATTACAAAAAGAAAAGATAAAAATCTTTTTCTTTTTTAAAAGTAGAATAATTTAATTTTAGTTATAGATTAAAAAAGGAGTATTTAGGCATAAATTAATTTATAAAAATGTTTTGTTAATTAGTTGTGTTTTTTATACTAAAAATAAGTTTTAATCAGATTTTTTTGTAATTAATTTCAAATGGATAACTAGAAATAATTAGGCATTGAAATGCAATATAATTTGCATAATTTTTTACATATATATATTTTTAATTAATGTATATTAGCTTTTAAATAACAAATTAACTTGATATTGAATTTATATATATTTCAATGAAATATTATAATTTTGTTAATAAATATTAAATTTTTTCACAATTACTCATTAAGAAGTCAATTGTGTAAAATATAGACTTTATTATAGCTAAAATAAAAATAGCTAGCTATCTACTTTGATCGGGTTTCTTTGGAATTATGATATGTATCATCTTTAACTTAAACGAAAAAAAAATCTTTAAAAATATTTACAGATGAAATAAATTCTAAAGCCTTAGGAGCTATGCTATTTATAAACTGAATTATATATATATATTTTTTAAATACATAAATACATATATTATGAATTATATGTACAATACGGTATATATATTCATATCATCTCTTAAAGCTGTGATACCTTACTAGTCTGAAAAATCAATAATTTAATTTTAACACTATTTAAAAAAAATCAACCCATCATTCTAGAGGTATCATCTCGTCTTCATTTTGTTGGATATTTATATAATTTTTTTCTGGTTTTGAGATTTCTCTAGAATGGTTCTTTGATTTTTTATAATGGCCTAAATATTTATTCGAAATAATGAGGTATCAGAGCTAAAGCGATTATTACTACTTTATTACTAGTTCTAAAATATTATAAATTTTATATTACAATTTTAGAATGTTATGTAATATTAAATACATAATATGTATGTATACATCTCTGTTAACACTTTAATGTCATATTTCTGTGCTCAGATGACAAAATGATAGTTACTTTTTCCCAAAAATAGGGTTTTTTACATTCCGGATTCTGTTTTGTTGATGTTATGTTAGCGAAACATATGAATTCATTTTCTTCAAATTTATTAGAAAACAATGGTGAAAAATTGTAAAATCAAGTCAAATAAAACCAATCAATTTTTAAAATTTATAATTTTAATGAAACAAAAGTTTTATAACATTTTTTCATCTGACCACATATTATATAGTATGACTTCGTTTATATTGATTAGAAAAAAAGGAACTTACTAAGATTTAGTTTGAATAACTTTTTCTAGTAAAATGGTTGTATTATTATTTAACCAAAAATTGATTTTTTAAAATATGCTGTACAGAGTTAATTAATTATGATTATTATATGAATAGTATATGTTTTTGTTTGCATTATACAATTTTAAACAATGAGAATTTTTAAATTTTCAACTTAATTCACAAGATTACCCATAAATCATCCAGTTTTCCATACTTCATTATCAATATATTATTTTATCACATAGATATATGATAATTATACATGCTATTGTAATTGTTTATTTAGTAAGATCAAAAATTTGTTATAAAGTATTTATTGGTTACTAATAAATAAAAGCTTATATAGAATTATCTTCTTCACAACTTATTATATATTAATTGTACATATTTAACCTGATGAAGAGTGCATAGTATTATATACAAAAAAAATGTTCTCTATGTTGATTATAAAACAGTTAGGCCGCATTTTAAAGCCTTATGCCATTTTTAATTATTAGTTTTTCAATAGAGTATAAAATTTCTTAAAAATATGTGTAATAAAACTGACAAACTAAAAGCTAGTCAATTATAAAAAAATAGTTTTTTTGTTTATTTATTCAGAAATGTGTAAAAATATATTTTTAGCAATTAAAACTATAAGGCATTTTTGTCTGAGCAATCATTTCAATTAAAATGCAAGCACAAGCACTTGACGGAGAAAAATGCTTGGCGAAAAATTTAATGAGCTTAACAGCCATTCTGATAAAATAGTTTGTCTTGGATAAAGTTTCGTGTCCTTGCATAAACATAGATAGATTTACTATCATATTGAATATAGGTTTCAATATTAAATTAATCATTGTACATTTATAAAGCTTAAAATATTAATGAAAAATTTATTACTTAAAGATAAACACTTAAGTAGTCCTTGATTTGAATTAACTTCTCTCTGCATATAATATAGATTAGGTAGAAAATCTTTTGTTATCATGAAAGTTCAATTCCAAATCATTCCTTTTAAAACTGAAGTTTTTCAACTTTTGACTGCTGATTAAAATTGTATTTAGCTCTTTCTTTTATTGGTAATTCGAAACTTGGGGCCAAGATTCCATTGTTCTATCTGCATTTAGCTACCTCAATCTGTTATTGCTTATAAATGCTATTGGCAGCAATTAAGCTATAATATCTATTCCAAAGTTTTTTCTTAGGAATTTAAGGCCCAATCCAGTGTTGTAGTTCTAAGCTAAAAAAAAATAATAAAAGAGTTAAGTAAGTTACCTACTAAATTTAAACAGCTCTATTGTTTAATAACTTTTGTTAATAAAGTTTTGTAAACTCTTTAGAGAGTTTAATATTTTGATAAATGTGTTTTTAAATATTTTTCCATTAAAAAAAAAAAATTTATTTTTATTTTTATTACATAGTATGTGTGATTTAATTGTAGAGAAGATATAGGAAACAAAGAGGTGTAAGGTGGTACTAATTCCCTCTAGGATAGGGTTAGAAGTTTTTTGTTTATTGGTATCTTTTTCATATGCTAGAAGTTATGAAAAACCTGAGCCTATAAAATCCATTTTTTATGGCCTCCATCTTGAATTTTATTTTTCAAACTTCATTACAATCATCTTGTGTGGTATCATTTTACAGAAAATGTCATGTTAAAAAAGATTATTATATTAGTTTTAAAAAAATAAGAATAAATAACAAAAAGGTGACTGAAAAACTCAGAAACCTAAACAACAAGGCTAATTTTTAACTGTATCCAAGATATAGTTTTTAAGAAATAAGCCTTTTTTTTCCCAGAAAATGAGAAATTGACATTTTTCAATTTGATTTTTATTTATTTTATGGCTCAAGTCAAGTTCTCCACTGAGGACATATATAGCCCCAGAGTGGGGGATATATAAGATATATATAATATGGGGCTGTATATGTATATATAATTTCAAGCTTCATTTCTCGGAGCTGCTCTCAAATAAATTTTGATTCACCCAGTTGGGATTTGAACCCATAACCTTCTAAACTAAGCATTCTGGGACCCTCACCCCAGTCAGCTCAGCTATCAGGCCCTTTTTGATTTAATTTTGGCAAATAACATGGAAACTGCAATGAATAAAGATATTCATTCAAAATTAATTTATGGTACCTTTACCTTGCTTCAATTTGAGTGTTCATAGACATCTGCACATCTAACAGTTCCTGATATATTTGCCAAAATAAGTTCACAAAACGTGACTGTTTGTTATTTGGAAATTACAATTTGGTTTAAAATTTAGTATCTCAGGAACTTTTAGTCCTACAGATGTCGATTAGCACTCAAATTGAAGCTAAATGAACCATAAAGTAGTTTTTAAAGATTATCTTTTTTTTTATTGAAGTTTCCAACATATTTGCCAAAATCAGGAACTATTAGGAGTACAGCTGTTTATTAGCACTCTAATTGAAGCTAGGTAAATATGTCATAATGCAGTTGCAAATGATAATCTTTATTCTTAGCAGTTATATATTTGCCAAAATAAATTTTTAAAATGTTGATGTCTCGTTATTTGGAGAATATGTTTGTTTTTTTGAAAAATTATATTTTGGCAATTGTTGAAAGGATGAAGGCTCAATTTCTAGCAAATTTATGTTACTTTAAAATAGGTTTCATTGATTTTTATAGTGTCATTTATAGCTTTACAGTTGTAGAGCACAGAATGAAAAATAAGGCAAAATTTTAGACTTTTGGCCACCATTTTATTATTTACTCTTATTTTTTAAGACCAATTACATAATATTCTTCAGTATGAAATTTCCAGTAAATTAATTCTGCACAGAATTTTTTTAATGATTTTTGGAAAAAAAATTCAAGATGGCTGCCAAAAATCACATTTTGCACGCTTAGATTTTTCTAAACTTTTATTAGGTCATAAAGATACCAACTACAAACAAAAAACTTCCATTCCCTTTTTGCGGAAATTATGTGACCCAAAAACCTATAATTCCTCTATTAAAATGAAGGGCTTTAAAATAAGGTAGAGAACATACCATTTGTGTTGGGCATACACAGATTTAAGAAAACAATAAATAAATATAGATAGGATCATGTATTTGTCTGAAGATCTCTCATTGTGAAATAAGTCATTGTTTGCTTATTTGAAGTTAATATCTTGGCCCAACCATGTGGTTTAGATCAATCTGCAAAGACTAATATGTGAAAGGAAATGACCTATGAATTTTCTACTTATCATTGTATTTATTTTGGCATAACAACTGGTATATTTTAGAGCATGGTAAATTGTTTAAAAAAGTTAGTAATCATTTTAAATTCTAAAAGATCTTGTTGGTTTCACCTCAAATAATAATTTGAAATGAAGTAGATGACTTTAATATTATTAAAAAAGAAAAATTATTACCCTATAGTCTTTTCTGAGCCCATGCCATGTCATCTTGTCTAGGCTTACTTCCTGTAAATTTGGTTACAATAGACTCAAGAGTTGGCCAGAATCGAACGTATTCCAGTGGATAGTTAAGCCATCCTGTTGTTATGCAATAATAACTTTCATGAGGTGAAACATGATGCAGTCTATGATGAGATCTTGGTAGAATTATATGACAGGTCTGTAACCACGTTACCCATCCTGGTAATCTAAAGTAAGTGTGTGACCACTTATGAATCTGAAATGTTAAAAACAATGAATCAAATTAGAATCTAGTAGACTTAATCGATTAATTATTTCAAAATTTATAAACATATGTCGGTGAACTTTGACAAATTTGAGACCCCCTTTTTCTCATCCCAAAATCAGGCTTAATAAAATAATAATTTTTTATATAATAATAATATTATCTCATATCTCAAAAAGAAGCTTAAATTTTTAGTTTTCTCAATAATTTGGCATTTTCCAAAATCCAAAATGCCAGCGCAGCTCTGAATGTTATCAAAAAAGGTGAAAGAAACGACCAATCAGAAGATTAGGGGCCTTTGCAATTTTCATGTAGATTTTATTTTAATACCTAAAAAATAATTTAATATAAAATTTTGGATATTCAAATGTTAACTAAATTTAACATGGCAGCCAAAATTCAATGCCACTACTTCTCTTAATACATACAACTGCTCATTGATTTTTTATTTTCAAAATTCAAATTATTAGATCCAAAATGACGACTGAAAATTTTAAAATTATTCCAATATGCTTGAAACTCACTGATCAATAATCTTTAAGATCACTGAATCCATATTTAATGTCTTATTCAAAATGGAGGATTCAATGTGAAAGTTTTAAATCCAACATAATTTGCTTAAAACTCACTACTTATGTGTTTTTGGGTACATCCTAATTTGAGGACACAATTCCACCATAAAGAATAATGGATTGAATTGGTGATACATACACTATTCTTTTGAAAACATCAAAGTAATTCTTAAGTCATTATTTGTGGCTAGAGAATTTGTTAAGTTTTTTCTAACCAGAGTAAAAATGCGAAGATTTATTTTGGAGGACCATCAAAAAGCAAATATTGTGTCATTTACCTGAAAATGGAAACAAAAATTATACGATCTGGGTGTGCTGAGATCCTTGTCCCAACATTCTCAGCCATCATGATTTTATTGGTTATTAATTATCATTATTTATTTATTTAATAAATGAATTTTATTTATTTAATTTTCATTAGGTCTATTTTAAGAAACATAAATAAAATATAACCAGGGAATATTAAGTTATTTCAACATAATTTTAATCAATAAAGATAATGATCTGAATAATCTTTTTCATTCAAATATTTTTATTTCAAAAATCAATCATAAGTCACAAAACTTCTTAAGAATAATCTTTTTCATTCAAATATTTTTATTTCAAAAATCAATCATAAGTCACAAAACTTCAAGACCATTCTTCAGGTACACTGCAAATTTTATTTATTCAGTTTATTTAACATTTTAGACTAATGAACCTTATCATAAAAATAAATCAGAATTAATAGACATTTTTTTATTATGTGAACAATAATAAGCATGGAGGTACATTCAGATATCACCTTATCCTTATCAGAGTTCATATGACAATGGAGACAAATAGGGACTTTCTTTTTTTTTTAAAGTTTTTTTAATATACATTTTTAACATTTTAGACAACAATGTTTACCATTAGAATTTTATTTTGGTTTATTTGGGAGAAATCTCATTTTAACATAATAATTTGGTTAAAAGGCAATGTTGATAAGTAATTATTTGATTCATATTTAAGCTCACAAGTTATTTATTAGATCTACTAAATAATTGAAATTGTTTATTAACTTTGCAGTATACCTGTAGATGGGGTGATGATCCCGAATCCTTGTGACTTATTATTGATTTTTGAAATACAAATTATTAAAGAAGGAAATTTACTTATTAGCTTTTGAAATCTTCCAGTCATATGAATCTAAATTATAAAATGCCTTTTTTTTATATGGATGCTGTAAGATTCTTCAAATAGCAAGAAAATGTACTCGTAAATAGACCTCTCTCCGTGTAACCTCAACTGGTACATTTTTGTTATGAGTCAAAATCTATATTTACCAGTTATTAATTTAAAATTGAAATGTTGGCCCCAAACAGATATGTGTCTTTTCATTCCAAACTCCTTACCCATCCTAACCCATTAATTCTTAATCTCTCATCCTTAGCAATCCCTGATAATCTTCCGAGGCATCTGAAAAGAAGATGGTCACGGGACCTTCTAATTTAGATTAATGGTTGAAGTATCACCAGTGGGTGGTTTTTTCCCAAGATTTTACAGTGTATATGAAACATACCACATATTTACTTATTGTATTTATTTTTGTACAGTTGTAAATATACATTAAATAAATAAATAAAAAAAAAAATTGAAATTATTGTTTTCTCCCAAAAAATTTGGAATAAGTGAATTTGCAGAAGGTGGTAGAATTACAAACTGATATATGTATGTATG
>NW_027108721.1:0-12984 GCF_000696795.3 Halyomorpha halys | reverse complement strand
ATTTACAATAAAGGAGATAAGAAAAAAACTACATATTATACATATACATATTACAAACTACCAGATATATATATATATACCTACCTATATGTATGTATTCTATTACTTATTTCGTCAGGGGAGTATGAAAAAAAAAAAAAAAAGTAGATGGTTGAATTTTCTGAATAATATCTATTGATGTGTAGTATTTTAGAAAATTTATATTGCATTTTTAAGAGATGTTTAACCCCTGTCACTTAGTTTGTCGGATCTAGCAACATTATTTGTCTAATTTTTATATCATATTGTCCTTTCAATGTATTATAAATTTATTACTATAATTATTTATTTATTTATATGAGAATGGAATGTACATTGGTGGATTTATTTGAGTGGATTAATATCGCTATGTGTCACACAAACCCACATACCATCTTGTGGATTAATATTTGATGTGTGTTTAATTTATTTTTTAATGAATACTGGCATTTTGTTATCATTTCATATGACTATGGTAAAATTCCTATGATTGACTTAATTATTAAAGAATGAATTAATGAATAAATAACTCACCTGATTGGTCATTGCTATGAACATAGAAAATAGGAAGAGGTAAGCTCTAAACGGGAAGCTTCTTTTAATGTGCGCAGAACTTTGTGTTGCAAACCCCCAAAGGAGGTACCCTAAGACGGGTATGGTTATCATGAAGTTGTCTCCATTTGTCTCGATGAAGTCATGGCGAGTTATTGAAGTTGGATCTATGTGATGTTCACGAAAAGGCCTCAGGTAATGCTGCAAAAATAAAATTAAATAAATGAGTGAAATTATTTTTAAATTATTATATTGTTGATTCTTTAAATATTGTTTGGATGTTATTAAAATGTTTAATTCAGAACATTAATAGTATTTTTTTCTGATTTTGATATTTCTTTAGAATTATCTTCTATTCTGTGGACGTTGAAAAATAAATTAAGGATATTACTGAATATTTATTTTCTAGCATTTTTATGAAATTTTTAGCATCTATGATTAAGTATCTAATGAAGCTGTCCCTATTTTACTGTAATATTGATTGAAATAAGATAATTGATTGAATGTGGAATATTGAATTTTTGGCAATAAAAAAAAACAAAAAAAAAAACGTTCATTTTTAATTCTAGTATGCACTATCTTACGTTGATTGCAAGAAATCTTTATTTAGAAGAAAAAAAGGCAGAAAAGATGGTGTTATTAAAACTTATATAATAGAAGATCCTTCCCTCTAGAAAATTAACCCATCTTTCTGAATACATTGAACTATGGAAATACAAATCTTTTCTTAGAATGGACCAAAAAGGTTTTGATACCTTATTAATTTTTCTACATTATAATACAGTATGGATTGTTTCAATTTATTCATTTTTTTTTTAATGCTGCAATTCAATATTTTTACCTGACAATGACTAAGCCAAATGGTGGTTACATGGTTAGGAGGTTGAATGTCTCCTGCCCATTTGTAGATTTTTACAAATTTTTAAGCAAACTGCTTAACCCGAAGTTTGATGGCCAGACTTAGGCACTCTTGATTATTCATCGATATCTCATGATTCAATTAAAACAATTTGACCTCATAATACTGAAATTAAATCCATCAAGTCTGTCCCTCTATTGCTTTAGGGACATTTTTTGAGCATACTGTATAACCAATTTTTAAGTTTGATATCACAAGTTAGTGATACCTCTTAAATGTTTTAAAATATTTTGAGCTCAAAATAATAACATATTATGTTTTTAAAGATATTAAATATTCCTTTATTTATTTTAATAACCATTACTCAGAATGTTCCCAGTAAAAAAATATCAAAATTACTATACATTTTTTGTTTTTGTGTGACTTCATTGTTATTTCTAGAACTTAATATATCCATGAAATTGTTTTAACTGTTACCAAATACTTATTTCACACCAATAGCAATTGTAGTGTAACAACACACTTCAGTTATACTGCTAATTATCTATTACTAAAAAGTTCTTTCATTGTAAATCAATCAATTGACAATCTGGTATACCATATTAAGGTAGTAAATCTTCATATGTAATTTATCTCTTAAATAAGCAACATTGAGTATCTATTGATAATATAGTGACCCTATTGGGATAAGTACTCAGTTCCAGACACTAAAGAGATTTTTTTTCTTAGAATTATGCATTATTTTCCTCCAGATTAAGTATTGTAATTAATTAATGCTAAATTCTCTAAATTGCTTTGCTATGTTTTCTCGTGTATGTGCACTGAAGAAAGATTGCCTTTTCAATTTGTTTGTTTTATTAAAATTAGAGACGAGTTAATTTAGAGCTAATATGTAATAATTCTTTACCTTGCCAATAATAGGTAGCTCTACTGATCCCCAGGTGTCGGCTGCCCAATGAACTAATCCTGATGTAAAGTCAGCAGAAATTATTCCTGCAATCGCTGCTAAAAGAACTGATGATAAATTTTCATAACGAAGGTACATAATGATGTATACGATATTGCATAATATAAGAGCTAAGCTTACAGCTAGACTCAGGCACTCCTGTATCCTTTTTCCTAAAATAAAATAAAAACATAAAACTTTTTTAAAAAAAGAAAAAATTACAATTTTAAGGAGCACATTCTGTATTTTAGATCTGAATAGATAAAATTTTATTTTTATCTTCAAGGTGATAAATTAATGTTTAAAAATACTGGTTGATTCTTCTTTATATTAAAATAAAGTCCATAATTAAAATCAATTTTATAATTACTTTACTGAATACTAACATCTAGGAAAACTAAATACTCTTAAAATTTCTAATATCTTTTATTTATTCATTGGATGATGTTTCGGACTGATTTATGCCTATTTTCAAACCCAATTCGTAGTTTTGGACACCTGCCTAATCGTTGATAGGTTCTATTTCATCAAATTATAAATTCTTGGCATTCTAATTAATAAATATTTACAGTATTTCATGTTGTTACTTCTAGTTTCATAAATGCACTGCAGAGTGCTGTTAGGGAAATGTTAGACGAGTGTCTAACCCTTGGAATTAAGTTCGAAAGTGGACAAAAATTAGTCCTCAATAAAAATGTCATCCAATAGACAAATAAAAGATACTTGATGTTTTAATGTAGTTTGATTTTCCTAGAAGTTTATGTATAGATGAATAGAATATATGACTCTTAGAAAATAGTTTATATTATTATTTTGGATATTTATTTTATTAATACAATATATACTTCAATGAAAATAGAGAACAACAAATTATAGCTACAATTTTTATTCCTTGTCAACATACCACAACTCTCTGTGTTATTTTAAATACTAAAGAAAAGTTGTCAATAGTGTGAAATAGACAGCATTTACAACTCACAAAAAATAAATTGTTGTGACTTCATAAATTAATATTAACAGCTTGTGCTAATAGATAAATCTTATTTAAACATAACTAGAATTATTTAAAAAGTTGAATTAGTTGTAGGTATCACAACTATTGATACTGATTATGTCCCTCTAAGAAACTGGGATTCTTCTGGTAGAAATTATCTTCACTAATAATTTGAAAAATAATTGACCAATCAACAATAAATTTTAACCCATTTTAGAGACATGTTTATATTGTATATGTATATTAACTGCTTTAGGAAACAAAATACAAAAACTAATACGGAAGATAGCATTTCAATTTTGTTTAGAAGGGTTTTAGATTTAAAAATGTATAAAGTGAAAAAGAAGGATGTGATGTCTGAGCACGTTAGGATGAGGGTCCTACAGTACTTGGTTCAGAACGTTGTGGGATTGAATGCCATTTGGATCAGTCAATACTCATTTCATGCAGACCCCAGGAAATAAATTTTAACCTTTTCACTCTGAGGATGTTTGGATGTTCAGTGGAAGACTTAAGCTTAAAAAAAAAAGTGAAAAAGAAATGGAAAATATTTTCATCAATAAATTATGCTCTAAACTTTTATATGATTGCACATATACTAATGTCTCAATATTAGAAGTTTAACCGAACACAACCTAGGATTGACTATAACTAAAATATGGAATAATTTATTTAAATGTAGAATAGTTAAACTATGAATTGCAGATTCCCATTTAAAGCATCTATAAGGTCTACAAAATTTGTAAAAAAAAAAAAATCCTTAATAATAATTATTAATTATTTAATAAATATATTTATCTGACATGGGATATCTTTATCAAATATCTTGTATCAAAAATTGCTGAATTTCTTAGTCCTATAGTTCAGCAACTTCAATAGTTGTACCATTTCTGAATACTTTATACTATTTATTTTCATGGTTTAATTAATTTTCAACTTACATTTACTTGTCATTTTTATTTCAAATTATAATAGTATATATGTATATATAGTTGACCGTAAAAATTGATATATAAGAAGATGGTCAGGGTTGCGGTCAAAAGTGAAACAAAAATAGTTTACAACTATTTATTTTCCAACGTTTCACCCCACTTTTCAGGGCTTCATCAGGGCTGTCCAAATGAATAAGTTGCTGTTCAACTTATTCATTTGGACAGCCCTGATGAAGCCCTGAAAAGTGGGGCAAAACGTTGGAAAATAATTAGTTGTAAACTATTTTTGTTTCACTTTTGATCGCAACCCTGACCATCTTCTTATATATAATAGTATATGATGTGATTTTGAAACTCATGATTGAAAAAATTCTTTCAACATTTAAATATTTATTAAATCAATCATCAGTAGATTTTTTAGTAATTATTACTACAATACTTTTGAATTTTCTCAGAATTTTTGTATTTAACATTCTTTATTCAATGTGGTTCCTGTTATTCTTGTGTCGATATGTTTTTTCTTTATTTTAAAGACATTTATTGTTATTTTTTCTTCAATATATTCATAGGTAGTAAAAAGGAGCTAACTTTAATCATTTCATGATCAGTTTAACTATTTTTCTAACCTTAGCACTTTCTTCATTTTAAAGTGTACACTAGGATACAATACTTCTATGTGGAAAATATTTCAATATTTATTCTTTTTCTTCTTAGAATATCATCAATTGATACTGTAGCATTTTTAACAAATAAAATTTCTACCATATCAGTTTTCCAAGTTGGATTAGATTTCTAAGACTTTATTTATTTATTTTTCTCATTTAACATAATCGTGGAAGGTAAACACTCCATTTAAGAAACTTAAAATTATTACAGGGATAGTGCATTATAAAATTTTATTTATAAATTAAAGTTCATCTTTGTCACAATCTTCTATTAATATTGCTTGTGAAATAGGTGAAAAGATAATGTTATGGTTCATTACCTTCATTTTGTGTAATGTTAATGTTTGGGTGTGTTATAAGATATTTTTTTTTTCTGCTGCCAAATTGTTCTGATAGTCAACCCGTTAAATTTATGGGCAATGACTAATGATTGTTATGAATAAAAATAAAATAAATAATATAGTAGAAATTAAATAAAATCCAGATGATGGGAACAATTAAAAATACAATATTTCCTCTATTGATTTCTTTACACTAAATAAAATTGCTCCTATAGAGTTTGCAAGATATCAATATCATTTTAAATATTTATTGATTGTCTTGTTGATTCCCACTTCCTGTGGGTAACTCTTATTTGTAATGAAAGGGGCAACAATAGAAAATGTTTAAAGATTTTTTTTTTATTCAACTGGATTAAATTAGCTTTATTTAAAATGCTTAGGAGTTCAGTAGGATAAAGGGGGATTGACCCCTTTGAGAAATGTCAATATCTGACTCGCCTCTCTGCATGTAGCATGCAAGCTAATAACTAAAGAACATGCAACAACTTCACACCCATTAACCTTCTGCTAGAAGCAACAACCAGAAGCTGACAAAATTTTGTTTCATATTTAGATGTAACTGACTGAAAATTTCATGCCTTTAGTTGTGGTTGGGGCCGTGAATAGTGATTGTATTTCATTCATATTGTGTTCTGAAGAGTTATTTTGAATAACAAAAACAGCACATACTATGAAATATTATTAGTCTTTTTGAAGCTTCAAGAACAACTTCTATTGTTTGAGATGTGAAAACTCATTTACTCTTAAATAAATACAACAGTTTTTAAAAAATGGCTAAAATATTTTAAACTTTTATCATTAAACTATTGATTCTTGATCAAATTTAAATTTATTGATGATATTTTGTTAATTATAATTATGAAATATTACACTTTTGTTAATATTAACTCTTTTTTTAATGATTTTTGAATTTAAATTATTTTTTTTTTTAGAATTGAAAAAAAAAGTTTTTATAATATTTATTTCATTACTTATTTAGCTAATTAAGGAATTATGAAAAAATATTAATTTATCTATAATATGTGGTAGTTGTTTATGAAGCTATTAGAAATTATTTAAAATTAATTAAATATAATTTTTTATCCCTCTAAAACAATTTATTAAGCACAAAGAGGAATTAGAATTTTTTTTTTTAATTATTTAAATTTTGAATGATTGTTTGGGGCTGATTCGCAAATAATGCAAGAGCAGTTAATGAAGGTGCCCCACTTACTAAGAAGCCAATTAAGACATGCTATTGAAAGATTGAGGAGTGCTAAATTAGTGATGTCCTCCTCCTCCCCCCTAGATATTTAAGTAGAGTTGGTACCTGCGGTTTACCAACCTTAGAGCGGCTATCAACTAGATATTGAAGTGGCACTGGTACCTCTGCTGTAGAGGTTGGCTAGCTCCTTAGCTCCCTTGTGGTTAGGGCCCCACCTGGGGCGAACCACCTCCTCCGGGTCGATGGACGAGTTGGCGTTGGGGTCGTCCTCCAGCATGGAGTTCTCCAGGATCTGCCTCTTGGTGAAGGCCGCCATCGTCACCAGCGGCCGCCGCCGCCTCTCAACCTCTGGCCGCTTGACAGCTTCTAAAGTAGGCACGGTGACGTCACCCGTCTTCCCCCACCCGCGCCTCACCGTCTGCCCCTGTCTACTCTCTACCGGATATTTATTTTTTACGCCAACCGAAATCCTCTTTTATTTGTTGTTTTTATTTCGAGATTTTGGAAACTCTCCCGTATAATTATATCGTCGGGATAGGCAATATAATACTGCCAAAATTGTTTGCTGGATCTCAATCGGTGCTAGATCTTACGCGAACATTTCTGCTACTCAAATTTTCTATTTCATAGTACAAAGAGATGCCACTTAAATTAAAAATGATTACTATTCATAGTTTTCTTATTATATATTTTTCAGTGGCTCTGGAATACATTTAAAAAAAAATAAACAAACAAATTGTATATTAGAGTTTTGATAAATAGTAACTTCCCCACTCATGTGAAAAGTGCTAGCGGCTTCAGTTTCCAATTAAGAGTCGAGAGAGAGACGTGATCTCCTAGAGTTCTATTTTACTCCTCATTTGTGGAGGGTGGGTTCATGGATTCTAATCCTTAATGTTAATATTTTAAATAAGTATGGATATGATTTTATTTTGTTTGTTTTATTTTAATTTACTTGATTTTATTTATGTTAATATTGTAATAATAATGTTATTAGTATTAATAATATTTATCATAATAGTATACATTATATATTATTAATAATATTTATTTTTTGTTAGTATTGAATTTATGTTGGTTTAATTTTAATTTGTTTCATTTTATGTTTTTATTGTAACTAAATATGGATGTGATTTTATTTTAGAGATATACTTATCTTTATTTATTAGTATTATTTCTTGTTTGTCATTTTTCTTTTTAAATGTCTTCTTTTTAATTTCAATTATTGAGCATTTTTTTTTTACTACCATAACTTTCTTCATTGTCTCATTTGCTTACGTTACTGATCTTTTGGGGTTTATTCTTCCTCATCTCCAACTTGTACCAACCAATCTTTCACTTATAAATAATTTAGATGTGTACCATTACCACTATCGCTTATCGCCTTTGAATGTGGGATATTAAATTTTCAATGAACAAATATATTATACAAAATAATTTGTGGATCAAGGACTGTGTTGGTAATTATATGAAAGCTTTCTCACATACCTAACCTGGCTGTAGTACTTTTAGAGATGTGATCACTCTCTTCTACTGTGAAGTGTGAATAGACTTTTTCTCTTGTGGAAAGTTCTTTTGATATTTTCATGAAAATTTTTTCGTAATTATCTTTTATATAGTTGTATCTAATCGGTTCTACAATTAACTCTACTTGGTCATGAGGCAATGAATATTTAAATTGGGGACAACTTTCCCATCGGATCGACCAACTTTTGAAGATTTTTTAATAAAGTTGCTTTTCTTATACTCGCCATAAAAATCCTTAATTGATAATTAATACAAAAACCATTAAACGATTCAGAACTCAACAAAAATACTGTCAATATAAAATTTATTTCACTATCAAATATCAATATTATATTATTGCAGATAAAAATCATCGAAAGGGCATAAAGTTCACTCGCATATAAACATTAGTGAAATTATAGAAAAACTGAATTATAAATATTTTTTATAAAGGCCAATTTATTAAAAAATATATATTTCTTTGTTTATAAAGCCAACTTTTTTTTTTTTACCAAATTGTGTAAAACGTATCTAAGACAAATAACTTTTTCATGGGCTGAAATTTTATTATACTATGTTATTTTTAATATGAATTAAATTATTGATAATTGCGGTGTCCTATCACTCACAACATAACAGTCTTGCGGGATCTAGTATTCGTCAACGCCCCAACCCTTGGATCCAAAGTCTTGGAAATGACGAGGCAGAGGAGATCCAATGTCAACAACAGAATGCTATCAACAATGTCCAAGAAGGCATTATCTATTAGCAACTAAACTGCCAATCGATAGGTCACTGGGGAAACCTTCGGTTAATTTTTAATTAAATGAAACAAGGGCTCGTGGCTATGATTGAGCTTAGGCATGCATTGGTAACTGTATTTGATGGATGGGTAAACGTATCGTAACTGATACTTTATTGATTAATTTCCAAATATTATATTTATTTTTCAAATATTAATGTATTAATTCATATTAAATTGTTAAAAACACTTCGTTTATAGTTTTAATCAATAATTCGGAGAATCAATTTTATAGAATACTTGTAAAATATTACCGAAACCATTTAACGAATATTTTAAAGGCTCTTTCAAAAAAGATCCCCGCTATGAAGTTTAACAAAACGTTTTATAGCAATAAAAGCTTATTTTATTTTTTCCAATATAATATAAGGCAATCCACAGCGATGGGATGTTTGCCTAGGCATACTGACTGAACTTCAGTCTTGGAAACATTCCTAATATCATTACATCTATACTAGCAAACATCATAGCGACAGTTAATATTAAAAAAAATATTAATAAAATAAAATTGAAAAAAATTGATAACAGTAATTTACATTAATTGATGTAAATAAATCAAATTATTTATATCTATTCGTATATATTTGTTTTCTTAATTTCCGGAATATGAAGGTTATTATCGTTTGGTAAAGTTGCCAGACGATATGGTAATCAAATGCCTATAGTCCGCCAGTATGTGTTTAACAGTTAGTGGTACCTTACACTGTCTATATGTCTATTACGTGACAGTAAGTATTCTTGGGTTAGTCGAGTGTGTCCAGTTCGTAGTGTGGCCAGTATTACTTTGTGTCGTCTGCAGCTTAGGATTGATGTCTTCCATCTAATGTACACTTAATTTCTCTTTATTTGTTTTCTATATATGTTGGACCAAGTTACTTTTTCTGGCCTAATATGGTAGGTAATAGAAATGAACCAGACCGTTATTGACTTGACGAATGATTTTGTATTGTACTGGTGATATCGCTGATTTGCATGAATTGTAGCACATCTAACTTGAAAAAAAAAGTTTTGGTGTTGTTTAGAACTGAACGTATTACAAAGGTAGTACCGTTGACTGAGGTTACTTTGTTTACTGAGGTCATCCTAAACTTTTCTGAAGCGATTATAGTTGTTACAATCTCGTCGTCTACAGACTGCACTGTGGAAACATAAAATTAAAAATAGGTAGCGCTAATTCCCTTAAACACGGAATTTATTTTCTATTTTGTTTTTTTACTTCGTTGTCGATACCTTATTGGTATATTAAAAGTCTAGAAAAATCTATGAGTGCAAAATGCGGTTTTTCGTTCCTATCTTGATTTTAGTTTTAAATTAAATAGAATCTTGTGATGTACCGGTTTATAAAAAAAAAAAACTACTGAAAAAATAATGCAAATTTTGAAAATTGAAAATAATTTTTAAAAAATGGTGGCAGAAAAACTGAAAAAACTACAATTTTCGCAAAATTTTCACTCAATGTTCAGTATCTCTAACATTAACGATCAAATAAAAAAAATTATTTAAACCTATTTTAAAATTGTATAATTTTTTTTAAAGTTTAGCCCCAATAAAAAGCTTCCATTGGTTACAAAAAACTAGTTTTTTGTTTCCAAATAACGAAAAATTAATATTTTGCGAATCAAATCTGGCAATTATCATGGAAACTGCTTACTAATAGGAAGATAATTATTAAATTATCAAAAATTATCTTTTCATATCTAGTTGGATTCGTTATCAACAGATAAGTAAGTCATTTTTATTTATTGCCTTCAGGAACTTAGGAAGTTCTCTTGATCCAATCTCAGCACAAGGCACCTCGCCGTTTTTTTTTTTTTTTTCATTTTATCTCTTAGCCCTAAAATATGTTACATTGATCTTTAAATAAGTAAAGTACCAACCTCATTTTTTTTTATACATGGTTATAAGTGAATGACTGCATTTTGTGATATAATAGTACAAATATATACCAACAAAAAGTTGTAATTCTTAATTTCTTATCATTGCTTGTATCGTAAATAATTTAATTTTTACAATGTTACTCATTAGTTTGCTATTATTTGTCGTCATCTTGCTACTTGCGATTAAAGGAATGACGTCACCATTGGAAGGAAAAGTCACCATTATAATGTTTACAATAAAGTTCATTCAGTCTACACCATGATAATATCTGAAGGCTCATGAAATTCTGAATCCCAAGGAATGTCAAGGAATGATAAATCTCCACAACTCAAAAATACCTTTCGATCTGTTAGAAAAAGAGAAAAATTCAATTTGTTTTGGTAGATATTTTTACTGTTAATCCCTAAAAAATAGTCATTCACTTCTAAATTACACGTAATTTTTACTCATAGCCTAAAACCTCGCGCTTAATTAATTTTATTTTCAAGTAATGCGAATATTGATTGTTTTTCAATTTAATTATATGAAATAGTATTTTAACGAAGTAGAGGGATCGTTTTATAGGAGAATAATATTGTTTTGCTAATAAGGTCTAAGATCTGACAATCAATAATAACAGAAATGTGTAACTCAGTTATGAATTAATAAACTCAGAAATATTAAATATAAAAATTAAAATGAAATGTTTTAAAAACGTCCAGTACACCTACGTACTCTTCCTTTTTGAACATTTCTCCACTTGGTGTGGGTTTATAGTTCAGTAAACTCTGTCGACTTAACAAAATTTACCTCCTACGATATCCCGCCCGACTTTTACGTGAAATTCATGGTTGGCTGAAAGATAGGTAGGTTCACCTATAACCGTGGGATGTTATTTTCTATCTACCCTATCTCATCGTGTGACAGAGATAGTACGAAACTCGGAAGATTTGTAGGCCAATTTGATTCATATTTGTGGGTCATTGAAATCGTCCAACGACCATAACATATTGTTTCGTCCAATGATTTCGTCCGATTTTTTTACTGTAAAAAAATTGTATAATCTACAATGCCAGAAAATCGAGCTTTTCTCCCACTGTGTATGGCGGAAGACCAAAATATAAATTTCAAGAACGACTTTAAAATGTATAAAAGCCTGTTCTTTAGATTCTGGAGTATATAAAAGCCAATTCTCGAGCAATTTCAAAGGGTTTTAGTGTATCTTTTCAAAAGTTTGATACTTAAAATTAGGTGTTTCAATTTTTTTTTTACTCAGTTATAATGGGTTATAGAGATTGAATTTTGTATATTATATATAGTAAATACACTATTTTTAGATAGTGTTAAAACCAAATCAAACAAATTTCGGATGATAAGTATTATTAGGTAATTTATTTCCGAATTTACTTTTTTCATATTTATATATTTTCACTAATTCAATAATTACAAAAATGTACCACGTCTTTTCTCGAGAGTTATTAATATTTGAATGAGTAAGTTTTGGGAAAAAAATATTATCCCCTTAGAAAAGTTGTCTATGTAACCTTTAGAGGTTCTGATTACAGTTTTTTTTTGCATATTTTTGGGAGAGTTAAGAATTAGAAAAATGAATGGAATATCGAAGAATACTTCATAATTAATTTTCGTTATGGCATCAGGCAAATATCATGTCTGAGGCCGCGATACTTTTAACAATATGTTTAATCGTTGTTCCAGGAAACCCTAACGTTACTGAAAGTTTCTAGAAGATCAATTTTTGAGAAATGCAAGTCTTCTTGCAAGAAAGAGGTAGAAGAAGATATTGCCTCCTTAGACATTGATAGGTCTGTCTTTCAAGAAGAAGATTTGGGTTAATGTATTCGAGTCATGAAGAGTTTATTTATTTTTCGTTTTAGTTTATAACTGGATGTGTAGCTGGCTCGGTAGTTGAACAATTTGTTGGTCGAAGGAAACAGAACTCCTATCCTGGCTGTAGCGAATTCATTCAAACAAACAAATTACTACTTAATATATAATTGATTATAATTAAAGAATAACAAATAAATTTTCTTTCTGTTATTTTTTCCTTATGTTAATATTTTATTTTACTATAGTCCTTAGTAGGGATAAAAGACCGGTTCTGGCCCACCTCAATGAGCCTTTTTGGACTTTGGACCCTAGCCTCGAACCAGCCTTAACCACGTGTCCTTGGACTTTGGACCCTAGCCTCGAACCAGCCTTAACCACTCTCGTGTCCTTGGACTTTGGACCATGGCCTCGAACCAGCCTTAACCACTGGTCACGTGACCTATGGGGGGGGTTGAATTTA
>NW_027108720.1:18936-19347 GCF_000696795.3 Halyomorpha halys | reverse complement strand
GTTATTGTTCTAAAGTTGAATGTTGGACGAAGATGATATCTAAAGTGATGACCAATCTGACGGCCCTGAGGAAGCCCTGCAAAGTGGAGCGAAACGTTGATTAACAATAAATAGTTTTCTTCTACTATTTTGATACTTCTACCGCCATTCGGACTATCTTCCTAATATTTAGTGGAAGATTGTTGATTTGACCGTGTGAATAGATGACTGGAATATGGTCCGGGTGCGGAGTAAAAAACTCAAATAGTAGAATTGTACTATTTTATTGAGCCAACGTTTCGCCCCACGTTGCAGGGCTTCGTCAGGGCTAATAAAGATACAAACACATAGTTACTAAAGGAAAAAAGAGAAAAAAAACAAAACAACTTAAGTGTAAAATAACAGGGGTATAAAATGTAAAAAAGTAAGATA
>NW_027108720.1:17518-18503 GCF_000696795.3 Halyomorpha halys | reverse complement strand
GTCTTCCAGATTTGCCTGTCTGGAATGCTCAAGCGTATTTTGGATTTGTGGCTAGTGACATCTAGATCTTTATGATAGAGCGACAGTGTGAGTGGATTATTTTTTCAGTTATATTTTAATGTTTATACTAAGTGATACTAAGTGTACTTATCAAATTTTCACTTTTGAATTGTTTCAATTTTAGACTGTTGTTTTTTAAAATTATGAAGAGCAACTGCAAAAGAGAAATTTTTTTTTATAAATTTCTTTATTGTTATTGAAAAACTGTATAAAAATATATACAAGTAAATTTGCTGTAGGTGACATAGTGACATGATACAAACATGTGGAGAATCTACTCATTGATAGAACTCCAATAACATATCTAGAGGAGAAGATCTCGAGGTCATCTTCTTTTCAGACGCCTATGAGGATTATTAGGTAATAAAGGAGAAGCCAGGTTAGCAACAAATGGATTTGTGTGGTTGGGAAATTTTTCATGGTAGGAATGGTATCTAGTTCTGGCCAAATCGGCAACATATAGGACATTGAGGTCCTGATGGATGACTTTATTTGTGACAAAGTAAGGAGCATTAAGGATTTTACGAAGAATTGGTGGTTTAGTGGAGCTCCAAAGCTCAACTCCGTATGTCCAAATCGGCCTTATGATAGTCATGTAGATCAGTCTTTTGTAATAGATTGGGAATTTAGACCTTTTGTCTAGTAAATGTTGTAATAGTCGAAATCGACGAGCAGTTTCCTGTCATGAAAAAAAAATAAAGAATTAAGATATATGTGATATTTATAAAATTTATTTATTTAAAAAACTAATTACCAATCTTAGGATAGTGTAAAGATTGTATATATGTAGTCAAATCTATTTTGAGCCGTATTTATGCTGTGTTTATAGAGATGTTACTGCAGTCGACCTATGAGGTATATCCTATACAATAGGAGATGTGTTCTGTTAAAAGCTTTTGTGGCACATGTTCCAAGACAATCATAG
>NW_027108720.1:16660-17468 GCF_000696795.3 Halyomorpha halys | reverse complement strand
AACATAATAATAAAATAATATATACAATATTTACGCAATCGACCTGAGGATCCCTGAGCCCACTCTATCCCCCACGTGTGAGGGGTAGAGCAGAGCTCAAGAGATCTTTTTTCTTCTTTTTTTTCCCTTAATGTTTTAGTTCTTTAATATTTTTTTCTATATTTTCATCCTTAATATTTTTTTCTTTTATTTTTTAAATTATTAATGTTTTGTTTTCTTGCATTATTAACCTATATATATATCTAAATCTTGTTCTCTCTTAGTGTGATAGTTAAGATTCTAATAAATAATAATAAATAAATAATAAAGGCTTAACGAATCCGAAGGTTCGATGCCGATGCCACCTAAAGCTCCCCAATTCCACTAAATCTGTTTTAACACAATCCTCCCATCTACGTTTCGGTCTACCCCTCGGACATTTACCCGTTGGTTCAGTGTTTGTAACTATTTTAGAGATCCGCTCGTTACTAAGCCCTACCCCCTAGAATTAGAAGTTAGTTGGTTTAGGTGTTTAGGGAGTTTATAATGGAAGGATTGATATCTGGGGCTAGATCGGTTACATATGAAACATTGAGGTCTTTATGGATGGTTTTATGTGTGACAAAGTAAGGAACAATTAGGATTTTACGAAGGGTTCTGGATTGTAAGGGATCAGAAGATAATAAACATAAAATTTTATAAAGTAATACTTTCAAAAATAAAAATTTTTACTGATATCACCATTCTCATATGTTACCATGCATATGATGGTGGATTATGCCCAATGAATCTAGTATTATAATATTTGCTTAAATCAATGAACCAGTGG
>NW_027108720.1:15313-15769 GCF_000696795.3 Halyomorpha halys | reverse complement strand
ACAAAAGAATAGACAAGATGAACATAATCAAACTATCTGTATGAAAAATAAATAAATAAAATAACATAATAATAAAATAATATATACAATATTTATACAATCGACCTGAGAATCCTTGAGCCCACTCTATCCCCCACGTGTGAGGGGTAGAGCAGAGCTCAAGAGATCTTTTTTTTTTTCCTTAATGTTTTAGTTCTTTAATATTTTCGTTTTTCTATATTTTCATCCTTAATATTTGTTTTTTTTTGTTTTTTTTTTTAAATTATTCATTTTTTGTTTTCTTCCATTATTAACCTATATATATATCTAAATCTTGTTCTCTCTTAGTGTAATAGTTAATAATAAATAAATAATAAAGGCTTAACCCGAAGGTTCGATGCCGATACCACCAAACGCTCTCTGCATACATCCTTCCAGTGATGCCCCTCCAAACCCAATTCCACTAAATCTGTTTTA
>NW_027108720.1:8521-8798 GCF_000696795.3 Halyomorpha halys | reverse complement strand
CATCTAGGAAATAATTCTTTTGAAATATTTATGTATTCCTTGATATCATTGATTGCAATAGCAACATTCTTGAAGAATACTAAAGCTCTTATAAGGTTACCTATTTTTCCGACTCAATAAACGCCGCAGGCCGAGGCTGTCAGTCTCTTGGAATGACATCACGGTGTAATTATTCTTGATTACTTGAGTTATTATTCCATCTACAGTCTATTCTTGAAGAACATATTATGAAACTTACTACTATTTTCGTATTTTATGTTATATAACATTTTACTCA
>NW_027108720.1:7732-8231 GCF_000696795.3 Halyomorpha halys | reverse complement strand
TATCGATGTTTTCTTTGAATATAAAATTTTTAATTTTCCTCCTGCCATTCCAACAAAGTTATTAGTTATTAAGTTATTAGTATTTCATTAGTTATTAGTTCTTAAGCAGTATAGAACTCCAATTGGAGTCTTGGCCGAAAAAAAAAATTATAACCTAACCTAAATAAAAAATATGTATGAATACATTCCAATTGTTAATTCTATTTTAGAAGAAATATAAATCAAAAATAATAATTTTTATTTATTTATTGCTATTTACTACTGTACATTTAGTAAATTTGATCTCAGTTAAAATGGACTGTTACAGGCGTGTAGAGAAACTACCAATTGGTAGCACTCTAATGACGTTTTACATTAGCAGGTCTCGTGGCCATCTTCTCTTCAGGCGCCTTGGAAGATTATCAGGAATGGTTAGCAAGGTTAGAAACTAGTTTGGGGGGTTAGGGAGTTTATAAATAAGACACAGATAAAAAACACCATTAAAGACTGAATAATTTAT
>NW_027108720.1:0-492 GCF_000696795.3 Halyomorpha halys | reverse complement strand
CCTGTAACACTCCAATTTAACTTAGATCATATTTACTAAATGTATTATAATGTACAGTTGTAAATAGCAATAAATAAATATTAAAAAAAAAAATTCTATCGACTTTGGTGTAAATACTTTGTTATAAATTTGTTTAAATCACTTTAGCAGTTTATTTTTTATTTCACATAGCACAAATATATTTATGAATACATTATATGTCTAGGTAATTAAATTTAAAAGTTTCTGATAAAAATTCTAGAACGAAGGTTGAGTTTATAGGTTATGTAGTATTTTTTTTTTTTAATTTTTGACATCTGTAACCTACATAGTTGATATTTAAGTTTCCTTTTTCATTTCTCTTATGTTTATTTTGTTTCTTTTCATGATGAAAATAGAGTGAACCAGATGTTCTAGCCGCAAGAATTCAAAAGGATTTACATACGATTTGTACAAGTCTGTTTCATAATAAAGTACAAACTAATACTATTAGTCTTGTAGATTTATCTTAAT
>NW_027108719.1:0-5310 GCF_000696795.3 Halyomorpha halys | reverse complement strand
TTATTTTTTTTAATCTCTAAAGTCAAATTAAATAATATTTTATTTGTATTTATCTTAAATCCATTATATATTTATGTTTATTTAATGCTTACGTTCCGGCTCATTTTTTCAACATTAACAATATTTTTTTACACTAACTGACTAAGTAAAAACAAGTTAATTACAAAATATCTGTACTATTATAATAATGGGTCAGATTGGTGAAGCAAAAGGTAGTGAAATATAAGGGACTTAAACGAGGAAAGGGTTGATACATGACGTATGTTAGAGGGAATGGAGTTCCAGAGATATGCAGCTCGGGTAAAAAACGATTTATCAAATGCAGACGATGATTAAACGTTTGCCACTCCTTCTGGGTGCCTAGGTCTAATTTGACAGAATTTTCAAAATGGCTGCCGTATTTGTTATTATATTTAGGTCAATAGAAAATAAATCCTAAAAATTTAATTTGACTTCTGGCGCCTGTCTTTAAAAAAATGATTGAATTTTTTATCTGGACTGAACAAAAGAATTATAGGTGCTTTTGAAAGTAGGTATAGCGCATAACCGCAAGCTCATTTTATTTAAGAAAAACAACAATTTTCGCTTAATACATAAGAACTAACTCTAGAACTATCACAGGAAAAAAAAATGTTGAAAATAGAGTAAATGTGCTTCAATATGAGCCCTAATTGAAATATTTTCTGAAATATGATTTTTCTAACTCAATACACTTTTGCAAATGTCATGAAAACTATTATTATTGTAAAAAACATTTTGTAAAGTTTAAAGTATTTTTTTTCCCAAACAAGTTAATTTTTAATGATTTGTCACATTAGTAGTGAAATATAATTAAATTTTAAGCATTATTATCTCTTCTGTGCAACGTTTTAATATTTTGCCACGATGTTGGGACTAAGCAACATACATAATCATAACGTCATATCAGGAGCTTATTCTAGTATAAATTCGTATTCGTAAGTATTCGAGCTCAATTTAAAGCTCCTAAAAACATCATAAGGTAATTAATAACGATAATTTCCGAAAGAGGTTCAATTTACATGATATTTGTCAGAATAAATTTCCCGTTGTTTAGAAAAATAATATTGGCTTTCGAAAACTGTATCTTGGAAAATATTGAACATTTGCAGTTTTTAAAGGATTCAATTATAGTTATATTTCTACTACTCGTTACACTTAAGAAGCTATTGGCAATAAGCATAAAAAAGTAGTCCGGTCATTTCGTAAAATCTGTTGTATTAGGCCTACGAATCTATCTAAGGTTACCTCGGTGTGGTAAACTTTTTACTATCCTGTTTTTTCAGACTTTTTTACTTAATAATACTTTAACAGAAATTAGTTTATACTTGCTTCTAGAAATTGTATTATAAGCTATTTTCTTAAATTTGCGAAGCTCATACATTAACCCGTCATTGGTCGCTGCGTGAGAATTTCTTTCACGGTAATAGTTTTTCGGGTCTGGGAGCTGCTAGAGTGAGACTGTGGTTCCCATCTCCCTTGAATCTATAGTTCTGAGTCTGTTCCTTCTATACCTTGCACTCTCCAACACTCTAGCAGCTCTGGGTAAGCGTCCAGCGCGACTAAGGCTGCCATAAAAATATTCAAGTTAGGATTTTTTTCACGTTCAACAAGTGTATTTAATCCATAGAAACGTTTTTTCCTCGAGGGAAAACATTAGCAGAACTAGGGAAACGTAGGCTTGAAGAGGCAGGCACTTCATTAGGTACGTGTTATTTACTATCAATTGTATTTCGATACTATAAGTGTGTTAGGGTGGTCTTTATAATAAAGATGTCTTTTCATGCACTATTTTTTGTAAATTTCTGGGTTATGTTCAAGCATTCTAAACAAAAAAGAGTTGCCACCATTGTAAAAGATCGTATGTCGCAGTCATACGGTGTTCACTTGCATCAGTTGTGTACAAGATATTTCTTCAGCCGAGTAGGTTTTTTTTTTTTTTTAAAGATTAATTTTATATTCTTATAATATGGTATATTTGTATTTTGATTCTTTTTATAAGTTTGTCTGTCTGAAATATTATATTATGTCTATTACTATTTTATAATTATGTTTGTTTTTTGAATTTTTCAAAACTAGTTTGCTCTTGTATCAAAATAAATTTTTTAACACTTTTTTTGTTATACTTAAATGAACCTAATCTAAATCAAAATTTTATATTTTAAATAATACGTTCAAGAGCTCTAAATAAGAAATGTGGGATACTCTCACGCGCGGCCATCCGTGTTAAAATTGACCTAGCGACCGATGAAGGGATAAAAAAGAAATTTTTGAAAGCAATAATGGTCATCATAGTTTTAAAAATCTTAAATTTATCACCGTAAAATAAAAAATAGACTAAATGGTTTCGCCGAAATAGAATATTTTGATATTTGAAGCCAATATATTGTAATATAGTTTATCATATAGGATTACATAATATCACCAATAAATGTAGCTCTATTAGTTATTGTTCCTATTGACATTTACATGTATGTTTCGGGGATATATATTGGACCGATAAAGCTGTCAATAGAGGAATTGAGGCTGACCATTACTGCTGACCCCAACTGTTGACAGAACAGACTGCCTTGGCACGGTTGCCCTAATGTAACCTCTCCCTAGATAGCTCTTACGATAGCTCCGATGTATTTAAAACCCGATTCCCAAATAATTTCCCTATTACAGAACTAGCGGTCAGATCCTCTGTGTTATGGCCATTTTTTATATCGACCATGGGATCACATGCGTAGTCTAGGGCATTCAGGGTTAGGCGTCACCATTTCTGTCTTGGATCGAGTCCAGGAGAGTTTATTGTTCTCAACACTTCCCTACAAAAAAAGCTATCTAGAGCACTTCCTTGGTATTCGTTCTGCGTTTTCTGGTCATTCTTATCAAGAAGAGTTTTCTGTAAAAGTCAAATATAATCACCCTATAAATAGATTGGTGTTTATGGTTGAATTTAGCACTTAATAAATTTTAAAACAGGATTTTCTATTATATTATAAAATTAAAGGTATGTACTACTGACCTCATACTTGCATTTTTTTTAGAATCGAGATGGCAACATTATTATTACTAACATGTGTTCACTGTTAGAAAGAAGGATCTAAATTTTCCATAACTCAACCTAACTCCTATAGTCTTTATAAATAAATAAATTAAGAATGAGCTGAGAGATACAATCACTTCAAGATTCATTGAGCTCTTTATTATTGGGACTCATAGAAAGAGATATACTGCTGGAAATAGACTTTTGAAGACGTAATTAATTCATGATTTTCCTTAAAAATCAAAATCTACTCATCTTATAAATGTCTAACATTTACTATTTTAATGTTTACTACATTTCAAATATTAGAGATAATAATGCTTTTAACTTCAAGATTTTATTTTTAAGATATTCGGATAATACGTTTTCTTATCTGGGGGATAAGAAATCAAGTATTCCGATTATACAAATACTAGATATATGAAATAAAAGTAATAATAAAAAAAGTAGTGGTTTTATAAAAAAGTAATATTATATAAATAAGGTATAAAGAGGTATGTATGATTTATACAAATATCATGTACCTAAAGATATTAATCAATGATTAATATATATAATTAAACAAATACATCTGCCAATTATACAGATCTATAACAACTATAATTGAAGGTAAATACCTTCCTGTGTTCGGAGAAAATCATTTTAAAAGGACTACTCCATATAGATTGCTGTCTATAAAAGATTATTTTCAATGTGTATTTTTAAGTGGATATTCAATGTTCAAAATGAATAAATATGAACTTTGAAACTACAAAATATACTAAAAAAGAGAAATGGACAAATAGAGACAGCAATTTTAAGATAAACGTCTGAGAGAGCCAAATGTGTCCGATCTCTCACGATTGCAATCATATTTTTTTTTCTTATGACCCACTTCCTGGTATTTTCTGACATACGGGAGATAACCACAGGTTACCACTCTATTCTAACAATGGTAGGTGTGAAGTTCTCATTTTGTGGGATCACCACAGAAATAAAAGTATACCTCCCAGGTCGGATACAAACCGGCGCCGCTGCAGTCACCAACCAGTCAAAGTTGGCACTCTAACTTGCTCGGCTATGATATGTATCTATCGCAATCATATGTACACGAGCTTTTTATATTTTGTTAAACTGTTTTATATATGACAGGAACAAAGTTGATAACCGTTATTCACACTAGGAAAAATCCTGAAATACAAATTTTTATGTCTATAGTCAAATAAAATTTTAATATTTGTAATTTTCGCTTTCCAGGTTGTGTAATTTGCACACCGCACCAGATATTTTACAGATTTATGCATTTTCTTTATTTCAGATTTTTCATGTCTTAATTATTTTGAATATTTAGTTTAGTTTTTATCTGTTATTGGTATTTATGGTGATTCCTATTTTGTTTTTACATAGTTGAGTTTTGAGATATTTTATTTCTATATTTAAGTGAATATTAAAATTTGATTTAGTCATCAATCAAAATTGAGTAAGGTATTTGCATAGATATTGCCGGTGTGCGATGAAAACTAGCTGCAAAAACTTTCCATTGTATACATTATTTTTAAAAGTTTTACTTGAATTTTGATTCTTTTAGGATATTATAGTTCTGCTGGCTCTAGCTATTATAGAAGTTGCAAATTTGTTGACCTAAAAGCTTTCCATGCCAGTGTAGACAGAGGCCGATATCCTCAAGAACCGCAAATTGACTCACATACTTTAAACGTCCAAACAGCAGTCGACCCCTGGCACTTTGTTAATTAATGAGGCAACTCTGTTAAAAGTCTTGTGTTTACAGAGAACTTTCGTTTAGTCTGTTGTGCTTCAACATCGGAACACTAACCTCGGATGTTTTACAAATGTTCTCTTCCATCTCATTTAGATTTCTTCTGTCCATCTCCATCACTCGGAAACTATATTTTACATGAAGTATACCTTAACAGAATAGATGAGTACGAATTTTCGTATAAATAAAAAATAAGAAATTTTTAGAGGATTTATTATTTTCTACCGATGTCATAAAATAAATCCTGAAGGGGAAAATTTTGAGTAAAGAGTACTCAAATTTTGTATTTAAGAATTTTTCGAGGTGTGAAAAACGAATATCAACAGTATTTCTCCATAAAAAAATATTTCATCCACTTAATCGGGCTAAATTATCTAATTGATTTGCTATAGTTTTGACATATGAGGGTAGTATTATACCACTCGACTTTCTTTTGGATGCAGGATAACAAAAAACAAAATTATTAAATGAGTTGAATATAATTCAATATATAAAATATATTTAT
>NW_027108718.1:9019-9517 GCF_000696795.3 Halyomorpha halys | reverse complement strand
TTCAAATGAATGTAATATCCAATGTTATAAATCAAGTTTTAATATTAACTAAATTGAACCTTTTAGGTACAGAATTGAACTATATAAGATATATTCATGTCAGAATAGTCGTTGTAGACTATTTTGTCAAAAATAATTTTATTATTTTTTATTATATTTTATCACCTACTTAAATTAATTTTTTATGGTTGTTATTGATTGTAATTGGTAATAGTTGTATGAAAATCCTAGACCACCCGCGATTTTTTTTTCATAAAAAACATAAATATTTTATTTTTTTATTTCTATTGGAAATTGGTTTGGGGAAAATCTGCTTGCTTTACTTTTAATGATTTTTTTAATGATAATTATACGTTGAAAAATAAAAATATTTTTATGCATAAAATTACATTATTGTCCTTCCTTTTTTAAATTATTATTCTATGGGTTGGCAGACAGGCGCGTTACCACGGTGCTACCGTCACCCCCCAAAATTATTGTCATTGGATAGTATTTTTT
>NW_027108718.1:7589-8539 GCF_000696795.3 Halyomorpha halys | reverse complement strand
GTGGAAATGAGCTTCTATTTAGTTCTGACTCATTAAAAAGTAATTACTGCATTGCAAAGAACAGTTTCGATTTTTACCTATATACTGGAAATTCACTCCACTCTCCTCACTTCGCGAGACAAATTCAATATCTATGCGCGGATTTGGCCAAAATAAAATTTGTCATCTACTAAAATTAAAAAAGAAAAATAAACAAATTCTATTTGTATCCCCTTGGAATAATTTGTGGTTTTACTTCCTCACTACCGCGAGTAGAGAAGTTTTGTAGTAATTCACACCTTCGAAAAAATCAAAACAATAAAAAATCGAAACTTTCCGCTCCGGTATCACGTTTTAGACATCAGGGAAAACATTTGGTTCCGTTAGAAATCAAAGAATCGACCCTGACACCGTCTACGATTAAACCATTTTTGATGAAAAATTCAGAAATTATGTGGAAAGGTATTAAATGAATCCGTATCAATTTTATTACAACTTTAGCTTATGAATGCGCAATCCTATTTCTCTTTACTCATATATAATTGAACCGAAGTTAGGAGAAAGTTAGAATAATAAAAATGGTCTGGTATGAATTTTATCAAATCGCCTTTGACAATTCAAATGAATGTAATATCCAATGTTATAAATCATAGACTTCAATAATAATTGGGCGTTACATATGAAGGTGGAGAAAATCGTTGAAGAAGACAAATAAGTAAAAACGTATTTATTGGTCTCAACGTTTCGAACAGAATTTCAAGGTTTCATTATGATTAAGAACCAAAAACAAGATAACTATAATAAATAGAAGGAATTGCAGGATGATCAGAAAATAACTAACAGACATGAACATGATAACTATCATGAAAGGCACATAGTGTTGAATGACACGTATAGTCTAAGTATAACAACAAGACAAAGCCAGTATGAGAAAAATTAATGTTAACATTAAAAAAGAGAAAAGAACAAAA
>NW_027108718.1:4703-5189 GCF_000696795.3 Halyomorpha halys | reverse complement strand
CTGCTTCAATTTTTACGATGATACAAAAAAGTAGCTTGATGAATTTATTGCCTTGAAGGTGAGCGGCCTTTTTTTTTTCCACCGGATCCCTCATGGAACAAGATAGGTCTGCCACGGCAATAACATCTAAATAAAGTGACATCCGTTCCATTAAGATATGAATGAAAGAAACCTTCAATGAATTCATGTCAATTGTGGTCGTAGCCTAATTAAAACACATGAATCATTTTATATTTTTAAGTTTGTTATAAAACAGTTTGTTAAGACTTGTTTTAGCAATTAAAAAACATTAGTAATAACTTTGTATATTCGTCAATGGACGTTTTAAAGAATACTCATTGTTTGTGTTGAAATGTTGATCCAAGAGTGAAACTTAGTATACTGTTAGATCCCAAATTATAAATAAATAATTTATTGTAAGTTATATAATTATATATCCATATGTTAAACGAAGTCAATTTCCGTTACGGGACACTTTTTCTAACA
>NW_027108718.1:0-2631 GCF_000696795.3 Halyomorpha halys | reverse complement strand
CATGAAGGGTCAGGGGTTCAGTACTTTGTAAGGAAGCACTGTTACTAGACCAACGGTTGTGCAAGGAGGTGATTTGGTTAGAATTACGCTCGACCGCCAGATTTTTACCCAATTAAGGGTACCTAATTTAAGAGGCTGAGTGGAGCCCAGAAGGGCAGCAGAACCCACAGGAGTTAACCGACGGCTACAGTGTAACAGAACTCGAGTCCTTGGAGTTAGTAGCCACGCGTTAATATAAGATAAATAATTAACAATAGGTTAATTTTGAAAATCAATTAAATAATCCATAGGCGTAGGAAGGATTTCGCCAAGGGGAGCAGGCCTTAGCCCATTAAACACACACACACATATACTTAAATACTTACATATGCATATTCCATTCTTCAACGTTAGGTAAAAGAAAGATATCTAATACCAGGAAAAAGCCCAATCATTTTATTTTTATTCTATCGGTACTGTTTAAATTTGTATTGCCTATAATTACAATAAATTATGGAAAATGAAACGACTGAATTTAACTTGTTAACAACAAGGTTTAATCGATGGCTCGCACAATGAAAATATAAGGTAGTTTTGCACTTATCTCTGATGATTTTTTGGACGCCACCATGTTTCCCTGTGCCTTCCTAATTATACCATATTTCCAGAAAGAAACCCTGTATCAAATAAGTTCACTATTATCTTCCCTTTTTTTCTCGGGTCCCAAAAATCTAGGGGGAGCCGCGCCCTTCTCCCCCCCTCCCTTCCCCTGCACCCCTCTGCTTATGCCCATAAAATAATTTATGAGCGAGAATTGATTAAACAAGAAATTTGTTAGTGCTACATTACGGTTTTCTCCTCTTTGAAAGAGATCATTCCCCTTAAATATTGATTTGTTTATTATTATCTTAAAGTTTTATTGCTAAAATACCTTGTTAAAATATACATAAATAACAATAATAACCGCTGTATTTACGTCTTTACAGACTAAAAGCCTCTCCCTTGGGAGCTATGAATCTGGTTTAAAAACTATTTACAAAATTTCCACTTCTTCATAGATTAAAACTTTTTATTGATTTAAAATAAAATAATAATTTGCCTATAATTAAATTAAATGTTTTATTAGTTCTTTCAAGTTCTTTATTACTTTAGTCCAGTTCCTATTCCTAGCTCTAGTAGACCAACAGTCTCCTACTCTTCCTACTATCTCATCTCGCCATCTTGTAATAGGTCTTCCTTTCCTTCTTTTTCCTTCACTCTGTTGCAATTTTGGACTACCTTCTCGTCTGGCAACATGTCTTATTTATTAGGCTTTTAACTTTAATCCTAGTTAAAAAAAAAATAAAAATCATTTGTTAATTGTAATTTTAATGTTTTATTACCAAAAGACATTTATATATTTAAATATATAATTCTACTTTGGATATTTAATACCACCGTGTCAGTTATAACACCAATTACCAGATTGAAAATATGAGGAAAATCCCTTTATTTGACTACCTCTGTGATAGAGTGGCACATCACTGAATGTGGACATCAAATTAATTGAGTTTCAGTTGAAGGAGTTTTTCATGAAACTGTTCTGTTTTTCCGGGTAATGTTTTTTCAAAGGGTGTTTTGTGTATTGTCCAATACGGTAGACCAATATTGGTTATAATAAATGTCTATTAGTGAGCATTTGACACTCGGGACCCAGTATATCAATATATTTTCTTAAATTGTTTTTATTGAGTAGTATTCCATTCTGCCTCACTTTAGGAAATTGGTCATGGAGGTAGTAGAATACTTACACACCATGTTTACAGATATGTAAATATGTTAAATAATAACAAAATAAGATGTAGAACAAAATTTTACTTAAAGTTAAATAAAGTAAGTAAAAATTTTAAAGAAATTCATCTTTATGTATAGCAAATTTATAAATATGTAATATTATATATTGTTTCAAATTAATTACATGTTTTTTACTACTTTTCATTATATTTTATAGGAGTAGCGTAGCTCGATGGATATAAGATAAGTACTCTTAACTCCAGTCTATTTCGAAATGACTGTGGCTGAAATTAATTTTGTTTATTGTTTGATTGTCCCTACTCCAGAATCTCATTGCCAGTTTAAAGGGTCTATCGTGGAATATAATAATCTTAAGGAATTCCATTATAGATTTTACTTCTTTTCTTGGTATTGAGTCATGTTATATATATATTTAATCGTTTGGCAAAGGTTTACTTTCCTCTTCATAACAGCATAATGTTCATACTACACTAGTATGTAATTCAATGTCCTTTGTGGCATGGTACTTAAAGAAGCTGAGAGGATATAGATCGCGATGTCCATTCTGAGGCGGCATAACATGATTTCCTGTTTTTTTTTTTTTTTATTTCATACTGTTCATCATCCCTTTTTTATTATTTATTTTGTCTTGTAAGAATTTTGAATTTTACCTCTCCAGCTCTCATTCTACTTTATCAGAAGGAAGTGTTTTAGATGATCCACCCAAATGCCTGATATCACATTCCAGCGAGAAAATAGACTCTTCTGAAATAGTTAAGAAGAGCTGACTCATTAAAAAGTAATTACTGCATTGCAAAGAACAGTTTCGATTTTTACCTATATACTGGAAATTCACTCCACTCTCCTCACTTCGCGAGA
>NW_027108717.1:76180-81664 GCF_000696795.3 Halyomorpha halys | reverse complement strand
ACCACGGTAAAAGAAGGCAATTTTTTTCGATTTAACATGAGTTTTTCCATTTAACACGCTTTATCATGTTAAACCAAAGATCATGAATACCCCTAAAGTAACAGACGTTTTGAAATAAAAACAATTCACAAATTGAAAAAAGCCAACGAAAACCGAATCACAGACCACTCTTCACAAGTGGCTGGATTTTCTACAAAGAGGGTATTGAAAAACGTGTGCCACAGTATGATAAATGTTTCAATTTGAATGGCGATTATGTAGAAAAATAGCTTAAGAATGTACCTTTCAAATGTATATAATACACTTTGAGTTTTTCAATTTGTTAAGTGTTTTTTCAAAATTTCTGATATTTTCTGGACAGCCCTCGTACAATACTTAGCTAACCTGATAAACAGAAAGATGATTATCTTTTTCTAAAAACCCTGTTAGACAGTCTTTTTTTCTATAATTTTCGTAGAGAAAAAAATTTATAATTTAAATATATTACATTTACGTTAAAAGTATTACGTAACGTTTAGTTAAATATATTACGTTTTCTTTATAAAAAAACACTTAGTCATTGTTGTAACGACTTTTTTAATTCTGAGTTTGACCGCCATTAGCGCAGTATCCATTAGGCGTTTGATCTTCTAGCGAACAGGTTCGTTTTTATTCTTTTTTAGTTTTCTTTCCCCTTTCTTTATTTTACTCTTACCCCTTATTTTCTCCACTCTTATCCATTTTCCTAACCCGCCTTATAAGTTTTGTTCACTATACTTATAATTTGCCTCTTTATCATCTATTATTGTTACATATATTTTCTTCTTCTCCATTTTTTATTTTCTTTTCATATTTAAATTTTAAATTAATAATAACTAATATTTTTATACTACTTTGCATTATATAACTTCATTTTTATTTCGTTTCCTTAATTATGTTATTTTACCCACTTTTTCAATTACCTATGTATACATTTTATTTCCCGCTTCTCTCATTACTTCATTTTATTAATTCTATTTTGTAAAATTATCCATTTTATGTGTAAAATTATTCTGTTTATACTTCCTATTTATTTTTTTATATTTCTATACTTACTGTGGTTGTTATCTTGTTCTGTTTTTAGCCCTGAAGATGGCTAGAAACTCTAGCCGAAACGTTGGCACATTAAAATAAGTTAATCGAACTTATTTGTGTTTTTCATTGACCGCACTCCCAACCATCTTCTCCTCATTCATCATCCACGGTCAACTATTTCTCATAATTATTAAATATATTAATTTAAAAAATAATAATTTTATACTTTTTCATACTTTTGGGTATGGCAATGAGGAAAACAGCGTAAACCTTTATCGGTCTAAAATAAAACGAAGAACACTTCTTGATATCCTGTTATCTCTTATCTAGATTTCACTGTTTAGGCCATTACTGATCATATACTAACTTATTATCTGTAGTTCCGAGATATCTATATCAAACGAACGCAATAACAATGCTTGCTTACACACACTTGTTTAATGACCACCACACACCGGTCCGAGATGAAAAAAAAAACTCAAAGGTGAACATTTTTAATTGGAACTATAATTATTGTATTTAGGCCCATTTAATTTTTATTTAATATCAGATCCGTCTGGTAGGCCTTATGTGGTTGATATAACTTTTTATTTTAAAAGTTGATTATGGAATAGTATAGTCTATAAGACACCCCTAACTAAATACAATGTTATAATAAAAAAAAGAAGATAAAATAAATAAATAATAATTATCCTCGATAAGAGAAAAAAGATATAGTTTTTTTTTATTTGTTTATTTAATGTGATTTACAACTGTATAAATAATAAATAAAATAAGTTAAATATGTTGTATGTTTCATATACACTTGAAAATCTTGGGAAGGAACCACCCATGGGTGGTACTTCAAGGATTAATTTAAATTAGAAGATCCCATGGACATCTTCTTTTCAGACGCCTCGGAGGATTGTCAGGGATTGTTAAGGATGAGACATTAAGAACTAATGGGTTAGGATGGGTAAGGAGTTTGGATTGAAAAGACGCAATTTCTGTTTTGGACCAAATCTGCAACGAATAGGATGTTAATGTTTTTGTAGATGAGTTTATTTGTAATATAATAAAGAGCTTCAAGGATTTTACGTAAGATTTTGGATTATAAGGATTGGATGAGGGAGGAATTTATGGATTGAATGTCCAAATTGGTCTGATTATCGTAGTTTATAATAATTTTTGTAGTGAATAGGAAGTGTAGAAAAAGTCACAATACCTTTTATTACTATATATTCCAAATTTAGGATTCTGGAAGTTCGTAAAATCCTTAACATTCCTTACTTTTTCACAAATCAAGTCATCCATCAGGACCTCAATGTCCCATATGTAGCCGATTTGGCCAAAACCAGATACCATTCCTTCCATGGAAATGTTCCCAACCACCCAAATCCACTTTTTTCTAACCTGGCTTCTCCTTGATTGCCTAATAATCCTTTTTGGCGTCTGAAAATAAGATGGCCTCGGGATCTTCTCCTCTAGAAATGTTATTGGAGTTCTATCAATGGGTAGTTTCTCCATATGTTTGTATCATGTCATCAAGTAATAACAGTTTTTTTTGTTAAATATGGATGTAAAATCATTTTTAAAGACTTTAGTGCTCTTTGGAGTAATTATATTAATGTAGTTTCAGGTCATGAAATATTCTTTTCTGAAAGTTATAACAAAAATAACACCATTCCTAGACTTAACAAAAGAAACATTTGCCCTTTATTGTAAAAAAAAAATTAATTTGAAAAAATGACAAAGAGAAAATAAATAAAATATAAGTTATGTCAATAAAAGAATTGATAAGTACAGAATTTATAACAGGATGACCTGCATCAGCCTGGGGTTCAGTCTTCGGGTTGAGGTTGGGTTGCCCAAGTGCAGGTCACTGCTCCTTTACATGTCAGTAACTAGGAGTGGGATTTCATGGACCGTTTTTCGTAGTCCTCCATAAAATCAATATTCAATTCCTGATGCAATTGGCTATTTCTTACAATTCAAGGAGCATCCATTGAGGTTTTAAGGACTTTATTTTGAAAAGACTAATTTTTTCAGTCTCAACAGTGGCTTGAGAATTGTTTTAAAAAACAAGAACAGTAATTTCTGGTTTTAATTTGGATTTTCTGTTTAGGATAGGATATAGCATTGATAACCTTGCGTAGGTTTGAGTTAGTTTGATATTGATATGGTGATTTGAGGTAAGGGGGCGATCTAGGTGAATTCCTAGGTATCCTACATTTTTACTGGCAGGATTCCATTTCACATTTATACATTTGAGGATTATTTTCGGTGGGAGGGGAGGAGGTATTCAGGGTGAGTTTTAGAATCCTTGTAAAGTCCTTCATATTTTTTATAATTTGGTCTTCGAGTGGAAAAGCCTACAAGTACAAGTAGCGGTATTTGTTTTGAAACCTAGTTTCTGAGTAAGTAATATATATAATAATGAACCTGGGTTTATAATGTTGTTATAATCAGAAATTACTAATGTTGCCAACATAAAATTATATTTTTATTCATTTTAGCACATAATTAATTATTTTATTGTTATTTTTTATTTTTAGTTAATACGTCGTCGTAAACGTACTGACTGCCCTACACAATTCTTTAATAATGCTACTCGGACCTCTGTCGAACAGACATCTGGACAAACGACTAACCTCGAATCCTCACACAAGACTAATAAAATAGGAAACTACACGTCGATTTCGACTATTACAGCACTTACTAGACAAACGGTCTAAACTTCCAATTCATTTCAAAAGACTGATCTCCATGACTGTAATAAGGCCAATCTGGACATACGGAGTTGAGCTTTGGGGCTCCACTAAACCTTCGAATTCCTCTCGTATTCTTACAATCCAAAATCCTACGTAAAATCCCCAATTCCTTACTTTGTCTCAAATGAAATCATCCATGAAGAATTTAATGTTCCATATGTAACCGCTCTAGCTCGAACTAGATATCATTCCTTCCATTACAAACTCCCTAACAATCCAAACCAACTAACTAGTCCCTAACATAGCTTCCTCTTCAATTTCTGACAATCTTCCGGGGAATTTGAAAATAAGATGGTCACACGACCTGCTAATGTATAAACGTCATTAGAGTGCTACCAATGGGTAGTTTCTCTACTCGCCTTTATCACTCGATTATAAGTATACATCAAGCTCAATGTAATAAATGCAATAAATTTACTGAATTTATTATTATGGGCAGTTGTATATTTCAATAAAGATATGAGCCGCTCAGTGCACACATCGATTAACTCCATAAAACGAAAAGTTGAGAAACGCGATGATGTAATGTATATTGTTTTTTAAAATTCCTCTGATAATATGAATTCAAATATATAATGTAGAATGCATAATTGCAGATATAGGTATATAAAATTAATAAGAAAGATTAGCCAACAAACAATCGTCAGTAATGTTACAGTTTTTATGTGACTGGTGGAGTTAATCGATTTGGCAACTGAAAAAAGTAATAAAGTTAAATTCAGTCTACATTTTTAAGTTTTTTATTACAGAAAAAGTTAGTTGTTATACATTTTTATTACAGCTTTTCCATAAAAATGAATGTTGGCAGTTCTGTTATAATATATAGGTATTAATTTTCCTCCCCTATTCCTGTATGCCAAACCTTTTATCCTGTTATGCTTTTGTAAATTTCGTATCCATTTAAGAGGATTACGACTTCTTTTCCTCCCAATCAATGTGTTTGTTGGGTTTGTACTGTTGCAATCCAATGAATCCGAGGAAAACGATAAACGTCTTCTTGGACCAGACTTTCTGTTGATAAATCGTATTGAAGAATCATCACTGCTTTCCTCACTCACATTATTAGTCTCATTCATCTTGATTATAACGGTATAATATTTATTTCTTTAAAAACAATCTGGGAGTAATGTTGAAAAGACTAAGAAGTACACAGTAACATTCAGCGTGCGAGATCACAGCTATATCAACTACCGTTTGCATTGCGCTTATTTTTATCTGTTTACCGATGCGATTTTGTTACGAATATTATTGAGAGGGAGAGAGCATCTTCGGCTGTTTGAAAACAAATAAGCGTCGATGCACGGCCAGAACAGATACAGCGTTACTGAAATGATTTACATTAAAGTATGGAGTTAATCGAAAGGGCTTCTGAAATAAATTAATTATTTATTAAAAAAAACAAAAATTGTATCTAATACTGTCTCAACACTTTATTTCTTACTAGTATAACAAACTATTGAAAAATATAGTTTGTTATATGGTGGTATATTTTATATTGTTGATAATTTTATAGAGAAAAATAAATGTTAATGGTTTTAAATTTTAAATAAATAGGTTTGAAATTAGAATGAAGAAAATGACCTGGGCAGAATAGCCTGCAATAGAAATTATGAATTAATGTGAGGAGGAGATTTGTATTGAAGATGTCCTTGAAGATGGCTGGAATAGCCGAAACGTTGGA
>NW_027108717.1:75282-76130 GCF_000696795.3 Halyomorpha halys | reverse complement strand
GATAGTGTTAGGAGTTGTTGGGATGTCAGCTATATAGACGGTGTAGAGGATGGGACCGAGAATACTACTACCTTGAGGAACACCAGCGGATTGAAAATAGAGGGATGAATAGGAGGTATAAATTTGAATACTTTTTTTACCTTCACGAAGGATGACAGGGCCGTCGGCCAGACACCTAATATAAATAATTATTATTATATTATTTCAAAATTTTTTGAGACCAGGTAAATTTTTATTAAATAAATCAATATTATATCCAATATCAGTTTTAATAAATAATTACCTTGTCTCAAAAAATTTTGAAATAATATAATTTAAATTAATTATTATTCAATGGCCAAAAAAAAAATTGCCATTTAACAGTGCTAATCTTTATTATTCAGAAAATTTATTATAAATATAAAAAGTTATGACTATACCAAGGGCTTTGACATTTGGTACACATACAACAAGTGGAGTTAGTCGATATGTGATTTGAGCGGCTCATATATAGTAGTATCTATTGCTTCTGAATGTGGCAGAATTTATTATTTCAAAAATTTAAAATATTGACAAAATTTAGGTACTATAATAAAATTAAATCTGTCTAGACTGAACTTGACCTGAGTCTTGGGGATGCTGCTAAGGAAGACGAGTTGTGGGACACCCTCAAGAAGATCACCCACTACTCGGTGAAGACCCGCCATCCTGGCTTCCTCAACCAACTCTACGGTGGCCTGGATGATTATGGTTTGGCAGGGGAGGTCTTAGCCTCTGCGCTTAACACCAATCAGTAAGACGATAAGGATTATTATTATCTATTATTTATTATTATTATTATTATCTATTATTATTATTATTATTATCTA
>NW_027108717.1:69866-70359 GCF_000696795.3 Halyomorpha halys | reverse complement strand
ATTTTCTTCATATTTTATTATTATTATCACTACACTACCTACAAAATCTCTTGCTCTCTCTTTCCATCTTTCATATCACTGTTTTCCACCCGGTTTCCCATATAGTATCTTTTTCGAGGATACTCTCAACGTGTTCTATTTGATTTGTTCGTTCTATTTTCTCTAAAGCCACGATGTTAGAGTTACCCAATCAGTTCCTCAGTCCTTCTTCTTCTTAAAATTCCCTATTCCAAGACTCCTCCCCATATCCATCTCAATACCTTCCGTTCTCAGGAGTCGATTATCCATTACACTTTTCTTGTCAAGAGCCATGCTTCGCACCCATAGTTTACTACTGGCCATACGATGGTTTTGTAAACCACTATTTATTTATTGATATTTACAACTGTATAAAAAATACAAGTTAATTTGATCATAATGACATAATGATATGATACAGGATGTAGAGAAACTACCCAGTAGTAGAACTCTAAAAACAGTTTACAATATAAGG
>NW_027108717.1:66488-67191 GCF_000696795.3 Halyomorpha halys | reverse complement strand
CTTCATAAATTAAATTAAAATTCCTTCAGAAGAACAATTTTTGCAAATTCGCCTTGCTGGTTTCAGAGATTATCTAATCGTACATTGTTGCGACGAGTTCATCAAAATCATTAGATTTGTTTTCGAGGAAAGGGTAAGATCCTAAACATATAGTAGCACTTCAGATTAATGGATTTTAAGGAAAAGATTTCTGTGACTTCCCAGCTATACACTTTCCTTAATGCATTACAAATATTACGTATAAATCTTCCTTTTGAGCTTTGCACACCACGTAGTTATCCTATCGTACTTGTAATAGTTGTAAATTAAATGTCTTTATATAATAATTAACTCCAAGGACCAAATTCGAATCCGGCTGGGCAGAAAATTTATTTCTGTTACACTTTAGCTGTGAGCTTCTTAAATCGGGTACCCTTAATTAGGTCGATCGTGATTCTGTCCAAACCACCTCCTTGCACACCCGTTGGTCTAGTTCCTTCCTTACAAAGTACTGAACCCCTGACCCTTCATGGGTATTAAAATTTTTGTTATTTAATAATATAAATAAATATGTAAATAGTTTAGTGTTTACCTAACAATTCAAACTCATGCAGTGTTAGCGAATTTCACCGTTTTAGAATAGCCAAATGTCGATGGGGTTAGTGGCCCATCAATAAAATTAGGTATTTCTTCCGTCATAAAATATACTTATTTTAGTTTGTAA
>NW_027108717.1:57640-66043 GCF_000696795.3 Halyomorpha halys | reverse complement strand
ACAAAGTAAGGAGCATTAAGGATTTTACGAAGGATTTTGGACTGTAAGGATTGGATTCTGGAGGAATTTGTGGTTTAGTCTTCTTCCACCCAGTTCGCTCTACACTCCTACTTCATGTTTCTTTCTACTTCTACTTTCCTAATTTGTACATATAATATATATGTTACTGTATAATGTATATGTCGGGGTTGTCTGGTCTTAGGCGGTTCTCCAGCCTGATATACACTTTACAGAAGGCCCACGACAAGGCGTATTCATTAGTAGGTAAGAAAGGAAGGATGAAGCGGATGGACTAGTAAGCTGATAAGGCTAGGTGCAGCTCTAGTTGCCGAGATGAAGCGGACGGACTAGAACTGTCAAGATAGGAGCCAGCTTACTAGTTACCGAGATGAAGCGGACGGACTAGAACTGTCAAGACAGGAGCCAGCTTACCAGTTGCCGAGATGAAGCGGACGGACTAGTAAGCTGATAAGGCTAGTTGCCGAGATGAAGCGGATGGACTAGAGCCGGGGAGAGACGGGAAATTACACTGGGTATAGAGATGAAGCGGTCGCACCAGTGTAACCGTTGTGAATTAAGTTACAATCTTAGTTGCCGAGATGAAGCGGACGGACTAAGGTTTCTGGAGGAAGGGGGAGGAGATAGGCCATCGTCTATGGTGAGCATACTTAAAAACAACCCTCATGAGAATAGATTGGCAATAAACTTCACTATCTTATGCAGAGTGTACGCCACCAGTCCTGTGACTAGACCTGGTAAAGGCTTGATTTAACGGATCAATCCCGGTGGGAATTGAAGGCTGTAGACTCTTTTAACTCTACTTGAGATAGTTCCGTAGACTCTTTTTGCTCAATCTCTTTTTATTTTATAATAAACATTCTTACACATTACATATTAACATATATACATTTGTACAAGAGATCGTGTTTTTATAATAATAACATTATATACAATTGCTTAGCTTCTTAGACACTTGTAGTGCGGAGCCCTATCGGGTTGCGGCGGCACTTCATGCTCGCTGATTCCTATATATATATATAACGAATAATTTGTTACTGATAGGCATCTGTTGATCAAAGTAAGATAAATAGACGAATAGAGTTGTCGAAGAACACTCTAGGAGACAAGTATATAGTAGCCTAAGTTTTACTCTACAGCAAGAGTGGTCAATAAGTTGATTGCAGGCGAGAAAGGAAGAAAGGTGAAATTAATGCCAAAAAGAACTTGTTTATTACTAGAAAAAATTGTATTTCAGGATCCTCGAGGTGAAAATTACAATTATAAATATTTTTCCTGCCAAGAATGCAACAGTTCAACAAAAGATAACGAAGTCGTTATACAATCAGGAAAGTTGGGGGAATCGCGGTTTTTCACGTCCGAATCAGAAGTTTCTATTTTTTTTTTTCTAATTTAGTCATTCATAAAAAGTTTTAATACTTTGTATTTATTTATTGTTTATTATTGCTATTAATGAGAACTGGTTTTGTTTTTTTCAAATATTGAGAAGGTACTTTAGAGAAAGATTTTTAAAAACTTCCTTATTTAAGTCGATCGCTCCCATTGTCTGTGGTGGATTTCAGTGCACCTTGCGATTTGAAGCGATTGTAGAAGACAAAACGTCCTAGCAATCGTTTAATGCATTCTGGGAATTCTGACAACCTAAAGGGACCTCTACATGTTGGCCGAGCCATGGCGAACTCAGACATACGCTAGCATGTGGATGGGTGGCTTGTACGAGTTGGCCTAAGCTTGTTGCCGAGCCGTCGAAGGACTAACCTGGAATCCTCACACTCGACTGAAAAGACAGGAAACTGCACGTCGATTTCGAATATTACAATACTTACTAGACAAACGGTCCAAACTTCCAACACATTAAAAAAGACTGATTTACATGACTGTAATAGGGCCAATCTGGACATATGGAGTTGAGCTTTGGGGCTCCACTAAACCTTCGAATTCCTCTCGTATCCAATCCTTACAATCCAAAATCTTTCGTAAAATCCTAAATGCTCCCTACTTTGTCAGAAATAAAATCATCCACAAAGACCTTAATGCTCATTTGTAACCGATCTAGCCCGAACCAGATATCAATCCTTCCATTACAAACTCCCTAACCACTCAAACCCATTAGTTTCTAATCTTGCTTCATTCATAAAAAATGTACTGAAAAATCAGAAGTTAGTAAATTTCTTTTGAGAAATACATATCTAAAAAACTATTCGACATACAGATGTCTGCCAACACTCAAATGAAAGCTAGTTAATTGCACCGTAATGTAATTTATGACGTTTATCAATGTTGATTTATAGTTGGTCGGATTTAATATTTGACAATATCTTAGAAACTACTATTCCTCCGAAGATAAAAGTGATATACTACTCTGTAGTACTTTTAACTGCCTTTAATTTGAGTGCTAATAGACATCTGTATGTCAAATAGCTTTTTAGATATAGATTTCTCAAAACAAATTTACTAACTACTGATTTTTCTGTACATTTTTTATGAAATATTACTTTCATCTCGTGAACTATTGGCCGTAAATAGCTCTATTGGTGGTAATATTTCAGCAAATTTATTCTTCCTTAAATAATGTTCTTTTAGATTTTCTAGTGTTGTTAGTAGATTTTAAGATACCGAGTTCCGAATGAAAAATAAATTTGTTTAACGTTTTATAACAGCCGCCATTTTTAATTCCCCCTAACTATATTTGGCTGACTCATCAATTATACTAGTTATTATACTTGGTTTTCATTACAGTAGTTAAAAATTGTCTTAATGCTCAAGGAAATCACTTTGCACATCATTTAATATGAATTTGATGTTTACGTTTAATTAATAAAGTAGTTTGAATGAATAAATAAGTTTTATTTCATATAACTATATGAAATAATAATATAACCTAATATATCCATAACATATAACCTAAATAATCCATAACAATGAAGATCTTTAGGTGTGAATATCTCCTTAACAAAATTCTCACGGACAAACCTACATAGGAATTTTTTTCTTGTTTTGAGGCCCTTAACTCATATTTCCACTTTGCCAAGCAAAAACAAATGTAGTTGATGTCTTCAGCAAACCAATTTTGACTGATAAAAACGTTCTGGAGCATATGCAATTTCTGCAGTCAAGAGAGGTCGTTGAAACAAACTTGATGACTCAAGATAAAACGTAAAATAAACCATTGTCGGATTGTCTTCATGGTCCATTGTCTCTTGTTAATTGTCTATTCAACCTATTATAAATTCGTCTTGTTTTTTTTTTTTAAATTCTATTGATTAATATTTAATTTATTTGATATTAGTTGACTATTGTTTGCATTTTAATTTTTTTTAAATTCATTTATTTAATGTGATTTACAACTGTACAAATAATAAATACAATAAGTGAATATGTTGTATGTTTCATTTACACTTGAAAATCTTGGTAAGAAACCACCCGTTGGTGGTACTTCAAGCATTAATTTAAATTAGAAGGTCCCGTGGCCATCTTCTTTTCTCAGACGCCTCGGAGGATTATCAGGAATAGGATAGGATGGGTAAGGGGTTTGGAATGAAAAGACGCATATCTGTTTTGGGCCACATCTGCAACGAATGGGATGTTAAGGTCTTTGTAGATAAGTTTATTTGTAACGTAATAAGGAGCATCAAGGATTTTGGATTGTAAGGATTGGATGCGGGAGAAATTTGATGGTTTGGTAGAACACCAAAGCTCAATTCCATATGTCATAATTGGTCTGATTATCGTAGCGTATAATATTTTTTTGTAGTGAATGGGAAATTTAGAGCGTTTGTCAAGTAGGTGTTGTAGCAATCGGAATCTACGAGCAGTTTCTTGTCGTTTCAGTCTTGTGTGTGGATTCCAAGAAAGTCTCTTGTCAAGATGGAGTCCTAAGTATCGAATTTGTTCAACAGGCGTTGCATTTTGATTGTAAATTTAAATTTTCTTTAAATATTTCAGTATTTTTTATTGTATTATTTATTGTCTGTTGCAACAAAAATTTAATAAGGAAGTTTGTCTACGATCTTATCTTTTATAGTCAGTACCTTTTTAGTTTCAAATTGCCTATTCGATGTTTAATACAGCTGTATCAAGGTAGAGATAAAATAAATCCAGTACATAAAAATATATATTTGTTTATTCGTAATTTATGCGCTATCATACCGTTCATGCGATTGTAATGGGGATTTTTGCTAAATGTTCAGGATTTTCCCGGGAAGGTTATAGGCTATTCCGATTTTTTCGGTTAAAAATAGTTATTAAGCACTTTTGGCCAATAGCTAAGGAAGTGCACATTTTTTTCATGATTATTATATGCCAATCGATTTTTCTCATTCCGAATAATTTGGAAAAAAATATTATTGATTCTTAATAATATTATATATTATAATATTCTAAGTAATTTTTTATTCATTAAAAAGTTAAAAAAATGTAATAAAAGGAAAATGGTTCAGGTGTTGAAATAGTCATAAAACTATATATTTTTATACATTTTTTTACACTATAGCCTTATTTATACATTTTTTTTTTGTTATGCTTAAATAAATCTAATATAAATCAAAATTTTATATTTAAAAAAAACGTTCAAGAGCTCTAAATAAGAAATGTGAGAAAAAGTCTCACGTACGGCCATCACTAGCGGGTCATCGGCCGCTAAAAGGGTTAGTGATAATTTTTTTAATGAACAGCAAATTAAAAAAAATCCCTGATTTCTCCGGTAGAAAAAGTTATGATCAAATTTAAACGTTTTTGGCATACGTTATTTTATGCATGACATATTTTGTACTATTTATTGTATATTTTATTTATTTGTCATCTCGTATTCAAATTATTTAACAATTTTCTTTAAGACTGTACCCATTGTACTTAATAGTGTCATGAATAAAAGATTCCTAAAAATTAAATAAATGGATTTTTTAATTAAAATATCTCAGATGATATCACTAATTGCTTCTGAAGGACTGTTGACTGTATGAAGAGTTGCTGATATCAAACTGACGTACAAGATTGGTATCAATTTTTTTTTTTAATATTTATTTATTACTATATACAACTGTACATTATAATAAATTTGATCTCGGTTAAATTGTAGTGCTACAGGCGTGTAGAGAAACTACCCATCGGCAGCACTCTAATAACGTTCTACATTAGCAGGTCTCGTGGCCATCTTCTTTTCAGGTGCCTCGAAGGATCGTCAGGAATGGAAGAGGATGCAAGATTAGAAACTAGGAGGTTTGAGTGGTTAGGGAGTTTATAATGGAAGGAGTGATGTCTGGTTCGGGCTAGATCGGTTACAGAGGGAACATTAAAGTCTTTATGTATGATTTTATTTGTAACAAAGTAAGGAGCATTGAGGATTTTGGATTGTAAGGATTGGATACGAGAGGAATTTGAAGGTTTAGTGGAGCCCCAAAGCTCAACTCCATATGTCCAGATTGGCCTACAGTCATGTAGATCAGTCTTTTGTAATGTGTTGGAGGTTTAGACGGTTTGTCTGGTAAGTGCTGTAATAGTCGAAATCGACGTACAGTTTCTTGTCTTTTCAGTCTTGTGTGAGGATTCCAGGTTAATCGTTTGTCCAAATGTAGTTCAAAGTAGCGGATCTATTCAACAGGGGTAAGGATAACATTATTAAGTGGAACTGTAGGGTAGCCGGTAAGTTTACGAAGAAGGGTAAAGGTGATTTGATGGGATTTGTTGAAGATATCAATATTAAATTGATTATATTTACTATTTTTGTATTCCAAGTCAGCATTTTAGTTTTTGGGTATTAATAAGTATACTATAAAAGATTTGATTTGATAATATTTGCTGATTTATATGTTGTCCGGTCTACTGAAATCGGAAATTACGTCCATTTTCATTCAACATATTCATATTTTTCGGGAATTCATAATATATACCACATCAAATGATTTTCATTTAATGACTTAAAATGTTGGTGGTAAAAAATGGACGTTTGAATATCTCAAAATCGGATCCTTCTGAGACAATTTGAATTGACAATGCCTTAGTGACTTCTTAATGTCTTTAAGATCAGCAAATCAATTTATATAAGAGCCCTAGAGGAAAAAAAATACGTTACTTCAACCCAATTTTTTATTACTTTAATAAAAATCATTTATAGTTCAAAGTCAAAACCGACCAATCTGCCAAGTATAGTTAGGAGGAATTAAAAATGGTGACAGTTTCAGAACGTAAAAAGGAAATACTTTTTTATTCGGAGCTCTATATCTTTAAAACTACCAATAATAAAAAACCTAAGAGAACATCATTTAGTGCAGAGTCATGAGCCCTCGTAGAACTTTTTACGTCCAATAGTTCCCGAGATATAATATTTTAAAAGTAGCATTTCATAAAAAATGTACTGAAAAATCAGTATTTAGAGAGTTTGATGTAGGAACAATGAGACGTACATATATCTATTATCACTGAAATTAAAGCTAGTTAAATGTACTATAAACTAGTATATGACGAGAGGCACTATTCCTCCAATATAAACAAACTTATATGATAGTGATAGTGTGGATAAATTGAAAATTAAATGTTTTAAATATTTATGAATTTAAAAAAAAAATAGGGTGTGTTTAACTTATAATTAATGACCTGGGCAGAATAGCTGCAAAACATTTTTTAAATTTTGAAGTGAGGTGAGAATTTATATTTGAAGATTGTCCTTGAGGATGACCGAAATGGCCGAAACGTTGGACTATTGATATAATAAAAAGTGTTGTGACTATATAATTTTGATTTATTTAATAAGATTGTCCTTGAGGATGACCGAAATGGCCGAAACGTTGGACTATTGATATAATAAAAAGTGTTGTGACTATATAATTTTGATTTATTTAATAAGATTGTCCTTGAGGATGACCGAAATGGCCGAAACGTTGGACTATGGATGTAATAAAAAGTGTTGAGACTATATAATTTTGATTTATTTAATAAGATTGTCCTTGAGGATGACCGAAATGGCCGAAACGTTGGACTATTGATGTAATAAAAAGTGTTGTGACTATATAATTTTGATTTATTTAATAAGATTGTCCTTGAGGATGGCCGAGATGGCCGAAACGTTGGACTATTGATGTAATAAAAGTGTTGAGACTATACAAGGATACATTTTTGATTTATTTAATAAATTATTATTATATATGTAGACATGCTGCCTATATTAATATCTAGTAGTTTCATTTTCAATGCCTAAATTATATATTAATTTATTTCAATTGAGAGTGGTGTAATAACATTTATCTCACACCGATTGAGATTACGCATAGTGTTTAAAACGTGTTGTAATTATTTGATATTCTTATCTTAATGTCCACTTGTAATTTCCTTAACAAAACGTTATAATCAGTAATTATATGGAGTGGCATAATTATTGGTAATCTTACTTATCTTAAGTATATCGTGAGTGAAAATCGATTAAGAGATAAGGGAAATTGAATAATGTTGACTCTTTTTTGATAATTACTTTGCTTTTTTGTATTTAGGATTATCTATTCAAACCAGCTTTTCCTCAATATACTAAACTTAGTACGACCTTGCAGAAAACCCTGTCCAAGCCCTATCTCTCTGTTGGTATGTGTTCTATCAAGGATTCTTCTATTTGGTTGTACTACGTTTTCCTTGGTCTACTCAGTCCTATTCTACCATCTATTTCATGATAGTTTTTACTCTATCACTACTTTTATCAATTATATGACATATACTTTTCGAGTTTATACTCGTATTCCATTAAAATTAATATTAGTATTATTTTGTATTGTAGGTATGTTTTATTTAAGTTAAAGAGGGAAGGGGGAGATGAAAGTCACATTGGGTTGAAAGAAAAAATATTTAAAAAAAAAAAAAAAATACAAAAGGAAGAAAGAAAAAAAGAGATTTAAAAAACAAAATAATAAAGCATAGAAAGAAGAAAAAAATTAATGCAAAAGAAATAAATTAAAAAATTTAAATTTTAAATTTGTACCGCTAATACCTATGAAGGGTCAGAGGTTCAGTACTTTGTAAAGAAGTACTGTTACTAGATCAACGGTTGTGCAAGGAGGTGATTTCCCCAGAACAAAAGTGTCTGATTAGAATTTAATAAGTATGTTGGATAGCTAGTTGATGAAGTTGGGCAGCATAACTTTGTTGTTTTTCTCTCTAGTAGTTATGAAATAAGTAATTGAAGTAGAGATTGTAAATTATTAAGTGAAATAATTTTAACTGTGAGAATAATGGTGAAACATACTTCCTTGCATTATTGGCAAAGGAAAGCAGAAATGAGACTTTACCTAGGAAAACTAAAGGTATCCTTTATATCTTAAAGGACGCCGTCGATAGTATAAATTTATTAATTTTTTTTTTTTAATAATTTATTTATTGATATTTACAACTGTATACACATATATA
>NW_027108717.1:55547-57034 GCF_000696795.3 Halyomorpha halys | reverse complement strand
CAGTTTCTTGTCTTTTTAGTCTTGTATGAGGATTCCATGTCAGTCGTTTGTCGAGATGTAGTCCTAAGTAACGGATCTGTTCGACAGGAATAAATTTATTAATTTAGAAATAGATTTTTCTATTCAATAATTTTTTAAATCTCTTTTCTTGCTTAAGGTATACTTATGAGGTGGGACCGACTTTCACACTCTGTGAAATGGAAGTGATCAAGCGAGCGCTGTCCTTAGTTGGATTCAAAAATGGCGAAGGCATTTTCACACCAGGTAAATAATTTGTGTATTCATAATAATAATAATAATAGTAATGAAGGCCTAACGAACTCGAAGGTTCGATCCCGATACCACCAAACGCTCTCTATACATCCTTCCAGTGATGTCCCTCCGAACCCTATTCCACTAAATCAGCTCTAACGCAATCTTCCCATCAACGTTTCGGTCTACCCATCGGACGTTTAACCGTTGGTTCAGTGTTTATTAAGATTTTAGGGATCCGCTCGTTACTAAGCCCTACAACCTTACACGCCGCAATGCTATAACTTGAATTATATTTACCGGGTGTATGTCTCTTAATTCAACGTTGTGTAGTCTTCTAAATTCTCCCGTTAATTCATCCATTTTCAGTCCGGATATTTTTCGCGATATTTTATTTTCGAAAAACCTAAGACGCTGTCCACCCTTTAGTGTAAGAGGCCACGCCTCACATCCATAAAGGACAGTGGGAAGGATAATAGTTTTGTAAATTCTAATTTTTAAGTTTTTCGATAGAAGGCGCGAGCTAAGAAGTTTCGAAATTGAAAAATAACAAGCATTTCCCGCCTTTAACCTATTTTTTATTTCCTCATCAATTTCGTTTTTTTAGTTACGGTAGAAGCTAAATACTTTAACCTATCTACCGGTTCAAACGTATTTCCTCCTATATCTATACACCGAAATTGCTTGTATTTTGTTTTAGCCGTATTTATTTCAAGACCTAGTTCCTTACTGGATTTTATTAACGAGGTTGTATTTAGTTCTATAGTTGCCTTGTACTCACCCAATAATACCAAATCATCAGCATACCCAAGCACCGGTATTTTACCACCCAAAGTTAAACCCTTTTCGGTATTCATCACACTTTTAATGACGTATTCCAGTGATAGATTAAATAAGATAAGTGATAAATAATCACCTTGTTTTGAAACCGACCGGACCTCGAATTTCTCAGAATAATGATTACCGATTCGTACCTTATTAAACGTTTTGTTCATGCACATCCGTACGAGATTTACTTCTTTGGTATTACCTCTTCGATCAGAATATTATACTAAATAATTCAAAAACACTATCCAAATTATAGTCTCAAAACATTTATTTCATTTACACGTCCAACGTTTCGGCCAATTCGGCCATCTTCAGGGACATCTTAATTTACTATGAGACATATCATTTAACCATTTTAAAAAACTCCATACAGGCTATTCTGCCCAGGTCAAAACATTTATATCTAA
>NW_027108717.1:51585-55207 GCF_000696795.3 Halyomorpha halys | reverse complement strand
AAAAAATTGCCAGTCTCAAGAAAGAAATTTAAAGAATATTATAGTTTCTGACGGTCAATAGAATCGTAAGCTTTTTGAAAATCTATATTAAGCTGATGAACTACCCCGTTGTATTCCATTTTTTCTGCAAGATTTGCCGTAATGAAAAAATTTTATCAATAGTTGAACGATTTCGTCTAAAACCAAATTGGTAGTATCCGATAATTTCTTAAGCGTATTCCGTGATTCGATTAGTTAAGATTAGTGTATATATTTATATATTCATCATATCTGATAATATTTATTAAGTTTATCATAGTGAATCTTTTGTATAACGGGTGATAACAGGGAAGATAATTTTTTCTTTATACAGAAGTATCCGTCAAGAAGGGATGAATATAAAAATAACACGGAAATGAAATAATAGAATTATGTGCATATCCCTTAAGCTATAATTTCTAACAAGTCTGAAAATAATCCGGAACTCGATTTTTATATAATAAATATTTTTTCGTAATCATAGTTTTTTTTTTTTTTTTTGTAAATATTAATTTCATTTTTTATAACTTCTAAAATATAGCGAAAGTTCTTTAGAACAATGTGTTCATATTTATTTTTAATCCCCAAGAGGAGAACAAATGAGTTATTTCATCCCAATTTTTGATTAATTTAATAAAAACTATGTATAATTACTAGTCAAAATTAAAAAGTCTGCGATGTATAATTAGAGGAATAAAAAATGATGGTTGTTTAAAAAAATTGTTTTTTCTTTCGGACCTCTATATCTTTAAAACTACCTAAAACACTTGAAAATCTATTAAAATAGGATAAATTTATTAAAATATGAGCCCTAAGAGAGCTATTTAAGTTCCATTGATCTCGAGATACAGTTATTTAAAAAACAAAGTATTTTCCTATACACAGGAACTATGAGACGTACAGATACGTCTGTTATCATTCAAATTGAAGCTAGTTCAGTGTGCTATGACGTTTATCTTCAAAGAAGTAGTAGTTTTCATGATATTTGACTAAATAAATACTCAAAATGTTGATTTATAGTAGGTCGAACAAAATTTTTGATTTATGAAAACATATATCTCATAAGCCATTAAACGTATATACGTCTTCTAGCACTTATGTAAAGTCCATTAAACTAGCTTTAATATGAGTGCCAATAGTTCCTGAGATATAGAATTCAAAAAGAATTCACTAGCGTCTGATTTTTCAATGCATTTTTATGAAATATTGGTTTTAAAAAAATTTATCTCAGGTACTATTGAACGGGAATAGCTCTCTCTGATGATGGGGATCAGATTTCAGAACGTTTCCTCTATTTTAAATTATGTTTTATTAAGTTTTCAAGTGTTGTAGTTTTAAAGATTTAGAGCTTTCTGGACATACAGAGTTGAGGTGTGGGCTAAACCATCAAATTCATCCCGAATCCAATCCTTACAGTCCAAAATCCTTCGTAAAATCCTTAATGCTCCTTACTTTGTCACAAATCAAGTCATCTATCAGGACCTCAATGTCCCATGTGCTGCCGATTTGGCCAGAACCAGATAACATTCCTTCCAAGATAAACTTCTCAACCACCCAAATCCACTTGTTTCTCCTTCATTACCTAATAATCCTCCTCAGGCGTCTGAAAAGAAGATGGACTCGAGATCTTCTTCTCTAGAAATGTTATTGGAGTTCTATCAATGGGTAGATTCTCCACATGTTTGTATCATGTCACTATGTCACCTACAGCAAATTTACTTTTATATATTTTATACAGTTGTAAATAACAATAAATAAATTATATAAAAAAATGATTTGGAGCTTTGATAATTTTTTTTATAAATTTTGAAACATCCCCCATTTTTTATTCCACCTAATTTTATTGGTCAGGCTCGTAATTGTATAAAGTTTTCATTAAACAAATCAAAAATTGTGGTGAAATAACTTTTTTTCTCCTCTTGGGTTCTTGTACTGAATGTTATAAACAGTTTATTTGTATAGCTCCTGCTTCTCCTAAGCTATATAGGAATTATTAGAATGAATGATTTAATCGATTATAATTATCAATTATAAAAATAAAATCTAGCTTTTTCCTTTGCATTTATTTTAAGAAGAAATACAATTTCTTAATAACGTATGTTTTCAGAGTAATTTTATATATTAATTAACTTGTACATAAGTAACTACATAATACTTACGTATCAAAATGCGTAATTTATACTTTTTATATAAAAGAAATTATGATTAAAGCTTTTCATTATACTCAGAGTTGGGCAAAAAGTATTCGATTAACGAGAGATGAATACATTTTTATTCGAATAAAATTACGACTAAACAATCCGAATACTTCTGTATTGGAATATTTGCAATATTATTTCAATCGAATAAAAAATTATTCGAATAACAATTAGATTTTTTTTTTAATTTTGCTTATTTTTTAAACATTTTTGATTTATAACGTATGAGGGTGCCCATTACACATTTTCAGACGATTAGAAAACGAAAGTGCGTATCGATTTTAAGATCGTGTATCGATTTATTTTAATTTTCCTGATTTCTAACATATAACGTTCAATTTTTATGTATCGAAATATGTAGAAGATGAAAATGCTATTGATTTTAACATCGCATGCTCACACATCGATTTATTTTAAGTTTTCTGAATTCTGACATACTAGGGTTCTTCTATATGTTTTGGGTTATGCAAAATATGAAAATGCTATCTATTTTAAGATTGCGTATCGATTTATTTTGACTATACTAATTTCTAATATATATATTTTTGCTCGAATAATTGATTATTCGTGTAGAAAGAGTTTGTGGATACATATTTGATGACTTTTGTCCATTATAGAGAAGCGAAAAGTGCTAACGACGAACAAACTCGTTGTCCGCTTCTGGGGTATAGATGTTCCATGTAATGGAGAAGTTGCTATGCATTAGATTCTGTTGGTCAGGATTATAATTTCCATTAAGAACGCTTTCCTTTAGAAAAGGGTGTCCGTTAATGGAGGTTTAACTGTAGTTAGTAAGTCTTAAATTTATTTAAATAAACTCAATACATCGAGATTAAATAATTATATTTCATTTTATTTTATATACATCATTCTTAAAATAATGAGTTTTTCGACGGATATAATAGTCGATGCACATAATTATAAATGTGTATAGTAATATATGATTTAAATTTACAGGTGGAAGTTTAGCGAACATGTACAGCTTGGTTCTCGCACGTTATAAAAAATATCCCGAAGTCAAAGAAAAAGGAATTTCAGGAATGCCTCCATTCGTAATCTACACTTCACAAGATGTAATATAAATAGTGAATATTATTATAATATAAATGACTAACCGTTTTTTTTTTTTAATATGAAGATGTCAGGGTCCGGTCAAAAAAGAAACAAAAAATAATTAATAACTATTCATTTGGAGACGTTTCGCCCCAGTCTGCATGGCTAAAAAAATACAAAACAGCTAAAAATATGTTGACAATGTAAGATAATAATATACAAAGAAGTTAACTATGGTGGGGTTAAAAAATATGTAAATATAAGTGAAAAATTATATTTAAAAAAATGAACAAAAATAACTAAAATTAAGATATACAATGGTTGGTATATGTAATTTAATTAATTTAAATTAA
>NW_027108717.1:2106-51465 GCF_000696795.3 Halyomorpha halys | reverse complement strand
ATATTTCTCTTATATCTACTTTTCTATTTTTACATGTTATTACTTCACCTGTTCATTTTTAAATCTATAAATCAGTCGCTAAGGACCACGTGAATATCAGTGGTTAGGCTTCTTTGGGTATCTTGATTTTATTTCTTCCCATTGCAGTTACATGATCTTCGACTGCCTTTCTTTTGTTTCTTCAGGCCACATTTTACCCCTTTTTTTCCTCTTCCAGTATTGGTGAAATTTTTAATTTTTTTTCTATACGTATCACTACCTAGACAGTCTGTATCTGAAATTTTAAGTCTCTTTAATTCCTCTTTCGTTTGCCTCGTGTATCTTCCCATGTTTTTGTAGATAAAAATTTTTTTAAAGATCTTCTTATTCAATCTTTCCTCGTTCATCCTCTTCATGTGCCCATAGAACATCAGCCTTCTGATTATCGTCTCGGTTTCCAAGTCTTTTTCTGTAGATCCCTTCGTTAGATCTTAGCCTGTAGCCTGATTGTGTTTTCCTGGGCCCATAGATTTTTCTTAAGATCCTCCTCTCTATTTTGAGCAGCTTTTCCAATCACAGCTCTTATCACAACGTTTTAATGCCTTAACTTTGTAAAGGAGGAGAGGTTCTTCTTATTGTAAAATTTATCTGCTTGAAAGCTTAAATTTTCTAATTTGGTGGTTTTCTCTCGGATGCTCTCTTTCTCAGAACTCTTGTGACAAATTATTTCCCCCAAGTTCTTAAATTTTCTGGTCACTTTTATTTTTTCATATTTAGTGTTTACTTATGTGTTATACTTATTATTATACATCTTAGTTTTATTTCTTTTTGTTTATTTTTTAATATAATTATTCACTTATATTTATATAATTTTAAACCCTACCATAGTTTACTTTTTTGTATCACATTATCTTACAATGTCAACTTATTTTTAGTTCTTTTATATCTTTTTCAGCTCTGGTGAAGCTCTGCAAAGTGGGGCAAAACGTCAGTAAATAAATAGTTTATTATCTATTTTTTTTTTTGTTCCATTTTGATTGCACCCCAACCATCTCGTTCTTATTCATAAATAGTGAATAGTTTATTTATTTCTATACTTACTTATTATATTTCCTACCATTATCCCAGTTTCTAATTAAATTTTCTTTCTTTATAGGCCCACTATTCCATAACAAAAGGCAGCCATTGGTTGGGTATTGGTACCGACAACGTCATCAAAGTGAAGACTGACCAAGGAGGTAGGATCTTGCCTTCGGCTCTGGAAGAAGCCATAGAGCTAACACTGGCACAGGGCAAGGTGCCGATGGCAGTGAACTCTACCGCCGGGACTACTGTACTAGGAGCCTACGACAACTTCCAACAGGTGGCAGATGTGTGCTCCAAATACGGAGTCTGGATGCATGTTGATGTTAGTAAATTGTTATTTTTTATTAATAATGAGTTTGAATACATGAAATAATTTATTTAAAAATATTACCTACTTGATATTTATATATTATGTAATAATTGAGGAGCTTACTTTCAAAAGGGTGTAATTATTTCGGGCATTGCTCTGAAAGTAGAAAATATTTATTAAAAATATTTTTACTTCCAAGAAGTGTTATTCTAAAAATAATTCAAAAAAGAAAATTTGTAAAATATTGTACGTTTAAGTTATTACAGTTTTTTTTTATAGTGAATATTAGTTTAAGATATAATCAACTATGCAGTTTTAAATAATTTTGTTGTATTTCTGCACAATGTTTTATTTTTTCTTACTAATTTAATTATATTTTGTAAATAAAAAAATATTGAATCTGTACTGCTACAACCTATGAAGGGCAGAAGTACAGCTCTTTGTAACGAAGTATTATTACTAGACCAATGGTTGTGCAAGGAGGTGGTTTTGTCCAAATCATGCTCAACCCCCAAATTTTTACCTAATTAAGGATATTCACTTCATGGCTGGGTAGATCTATGAGGGCTCCCGAACCTACAGGGCTGACTCTTGGCTACAATGAAACAGAAAATAAATCAAGAGTGCCCCTTTCCTCTCTTCTATCTTCAATGTTCACTGGTCAATCCAAAAATAATCGAACTGTCATAGAAGGAAAATACGCAGATAAAGTTCACCTTAAAAGAACACCCCTATACCATTATACCTTAAAGTTATATAAAGGGCCTCAGTCGAACTCACTCAGCTCTTATATGATTGTTCCAATACACACAACCGTAACAGCCAATATGATAATTTGAATAAAAAATAAGCTGTATTATTGTGATTAGCTATTTTAAGTACATATTGTGTTGTAAAATAAGTTTGTAGCATTTTTCAATATTTTAATTTAATTCTCTCTGTGTTTATAAAATCATATTTACTTGGTCAATAATGTTTTCATATTCTAAAAAAAGATTAATTAAGGTGCTTTTATGCTTCAGTATCAACCGAGATTCCTTATCTTTAAGTGGTATTTTGCTTGCTCAAAATGGAAGAGAAAAAATTCATTTTCGTCATTTAATAATTTTTTATTTCCAAAAAAAAGAAAATCCGCTGCACAGATAGTTAACAAAATTTGCAGTGTGTATGGGGATTATGCTTTAGGAGAAATCACTGGCCGTAAGTGGTTTGCTCAGTTCAAAACTGGACCTCCAAAACTGGATTTTGACTTGGAGATGCAAAGCGCTCGGGTTTACCTTCAACTGTTGATGACGACCAAATTCCAGCATTGGTCACAGAAAAACCTCACTCTACGACATGGGATATCACAGAAACGTTTAACATATCTTGTGCAAGTGTCTCAAATCATTTGAGTGTTGCAAGATATGTTTCTCATATGTTTGATATATGGGTTCCTCACAATTTAACGGAAAATAATTTATTGAACCTTATGTTCATTAGTGGTTCCCTCCTGAAACTCTATGTTAATGATCCATTTTTAAACGAAGCGACCCACCGTTAACGACTCCGAAAGCAGGATTACATTCAAAAGAAGGTTATGCAGTGCATTTGGTGGAATTGGACAGGTGTCCTTTATTTTGAGCTCCTCCCACCCAACCAGACCATTAATTCTGCAGTATATTGTACTCAGTTGGAACAATTAAAGGCAGCGGTTGAGCAAAAGCGTCCAGCATTGGCTAATCGCAAAGGCATAGTTTTCCATCACGATAACGCCCATCCTCACCTGTCGTTGCAGACCCGGAAGAAATTATTGGAGTTTGGCTGGGATGTGATCCCCCTCCCACCCTATCCACCAGACCTTGCCCCAACAAATTTTTACTTATTTCGAACCCTTCAAAACTCTCTTAACGGGAAAAACTTTAATTCGCCAAGGACTGCACAATGCTCATAGAGGAGTTCATTCTGCAACCATCTGAAAAGTTCTGGGAGGACGGAATTAAAAAATTACTTGAAAGATGGCAACATGTAATAGATCAAAATGGGCCATATATAATTGATTAAAAATATTTAAAAGAATCTGAAGTTTTTATCGAAATCACCAGTAAAAAAAACGCTACGAACTTATTTTACGTTGATATATTAACAGTAAGCCTGATGTATTTTCACTTTTGATTAGTAAAAGATAAATAAATTCTAGTGATATTAAAACGTAAAACATTTTATGATAGGGCCGGTGTATTTTTTCCCCACTAAAATTATCTTATAACCTGATATGATTGAAAAATCACAAATAATTTAACATTACAACATTGATTTGTTAATAAGAAAAATATTTTTCAGGGGTGTTGGGGAGGAAGTGTAATTTTTTCTAAAAAACATTCTCACTTATTAAGCGGTATTGAAAGGTAAGTTAATTTTTTATGAAGACATTCATGTTTCTTTTATTAATTCTGTTTATGATGAAATTACTGATGTTTTATCTTTCTATTAGGGCTGATTCTATGTCATGGAATCCCCATAAGATGCTTGGAGCTCCACTGCAGTGTTCTATGATACTAGTCAAGGAAAAGGTAACCTATTGTAACATTTTTTTTTAGTTTTATCTATAGATTAATATTACAATCATGATCAATAAGTAATAGTGATGTTGAAGGAGGGGCTGTGAATAATTATTACTGACTCCAATCTAAGATGTGATCTATTCCACACCAGAAGGCCTTGATAATGCTTGTTCAGTAGGTTAGGTAACTAGCTAGGAGATGAGTTGACAGGGTGAGTTTTAAGGGAACTTAGCTGTAAGTTCTCACAGGATGGAAACTTCACTCTGCAGGGAACTAGCCTATAGTTGTGAAGGGGATTTTAAGTCCTATAGGAACTAGCTGAAGGTCCTAATGAAAAGAATAAAAGGTATAGGATAGAGGAGGTGACCTATAAGAATCATCATTAAATAAAAACACAACATATATAAAAAAAATTGTGGAAGAATATTCTAGTCTAATGTGTCTATTTGCTATTTTCCAAGAGATGATACTCTAGGTCATGGGTGGCCAACTTTTCTATAGATAAGATTTACTTTTTATCTTATAAGTGTGTCTCAATCGACTTGTTGTCATAGGCATAATATAAGGAGAAAGAAGGGGTGTAAATGCATACTATGTTTTTACACTATGTTTCAGTATCAAGTGAATTCAGGGAGGTGTAGGTAGATAAATAATATAAATATTCAAAACTATTTTTATAATGTTATCAATCTACTACTGTCTTTGTCCATAGTTATTAATCAAATAATTTATATTTTCATTCCATTATTATATATATTTCCAAATTTTTAGTCTATTATTTATTTATTTTATTTTATTTTTTTGCCTCTGAATGATGGTTGTTGTCTTTTTGTTTTTATAGTCCTGATGAAGACTTGAAAATCAGGTTGAAATGTCGGCACAAATAAATAATTCATTTGTTTATTTGTGTTTTTTCTGCTGACCGCGCCCCCCAACCATCCTCTCCTCTTATATATCTATGGTCAACTATCTTCACATCAAAACTATTTTTTATTTTTTAAATCACTTATTAAGTTTTTGAGATATAGGCTCATGAAGAAAATAAATTTCCATAAGCAACTTTTGATAGCAGCATTCTGTACATGAGTTACCTAAAACTTTTCTGACACTTTTTCAAGATAGATTTTTACTATTTTTTAACTTTTTTTACTAACTGCAATGTATAGGTTGTGTTTGTTCATAAATATGAAAAAAGATGTTGTTATAAAGCTGCATAGTATAGCTGATAATTTAATTTCAATATTTCACTTTCGCGTTTTTTTGGACCAGGAAAATATATCATGAAAGAATACTAGGACTTACTTTTGGTAATTATAATAGCTCACTGGGTATAAATTGTACTAAAATACAGATATACGGCTCATCTACCTACATAGAAAACAACAGCAATAATTATTTAAAGAGCCAAAAAAATCACATCTAGGGGAACTAAAATAACATGGATAATTAATAACTTTTGATCCATTTGAAATATGTCTCATACTATTGCTTGAAAGTTTTGTCTTCTAAAATCGCTTAAACGTCCATGGTACACGTAATTTCACCCCAGACATTGCGACCAATCAACGGTCAACCCAAATTGGCCTCACGATCAACTTGTTGGCCACCCCTGCTCTAGGTAATCAATTTCCTAAGAATGCAAAGGCTGGTGAGAAGCATGACTTGTAAGAAATTACTCCATAAAGGAAAAAAGTGAATTCAAAAATTTTCAGTGGGGTATATTTGTTCTTTACCAGATCTGCAAAGGAAGAAAAACTTACAATATGTTTTTATTTTTCAGAACCTAGTTCATTCCTAGTTCTGTTTATGGTATAGATAAAAATAACTAATAAAAAAATATGAACTTATGAATTTTGTGAATTCTTCCATTTTATAGAACACAGATGATATTTGAAAAATTCTCTGGTCATTTTTTATCTTGTGTAAGTAATATGTGGCATCTTTTAAGAGAGATATTTGTCTACTGACCAAAAAATAATTTTCAATCGGATCTTCATAATATAGTACTTGATTTATTTTTATTCTCCTTAGGGTTTGTTGAATGCAGCCAACCGAGCCGGAGCTACCTACCTCTTCCAGCAGGACAAAATGTATGATGTTTCCTATGATTCAGGAGACAAAAGTGTCCAGTGTGGAAGGAAAACGGATGCCCTCAAATTGTGGACACTGTGGAAAGCTCGGGGTGATTCTGGTCTTGCCAGAGCTGTCGATGACATTTTTCACTTATCGAGGTAATGTCCAATAATATTTAAAAAATTTATATATTTTAATTTACCAAACCTTGCCTTCATTCATTCATGTCTTATGGTGGGCCTTTGATATACCATTGAAATAATTGGGTTAGGTCAAAGAAGAGAACTCAAATAGTCAAAAAACATTTAAATTGAGTCAATATTTCACCCTACATTGTAGGGCTTCATCAGGGCTAAAAAAGATAGAAAAAATTAAATGAGGTAAAGAAAGTAAGGAAATAGGTAACAAAAATAAAATGCAACAAAGGTATTGCTAATTTTTGGTAGCGCAGTGGCACTGTGGTAAGGCACGATGCTACTAACTCTGAGAACTTGGGATTGAATCCAGCTGGTCAAAAAATTGTTTTCTGTTAGACTGTAGCTGTGAATCGACCCTGTGGGTTCTAGAGCCCTCATGGGGTCCACCCAGCCTCTTAAATTGGGTACCCCTATTGGGGTAAAAATCTGGTGGTCGAAGTATTTATTCGTGCTGACGTTTTGACCTGAGTTTCAGGGCTTCATCAGGGCTATAAAACAAAACGAGATAACTACCACCATTCAGAGAAACATAAAATTGAAAAGAAATAATATACTAACATTTGGAAATATATATAGCCATGAAAAATCGTTATAATTACTGTGAAGAAAAAAGGTCATTCAACTGAGGCTCGATTGAATGTATTACAGTTCCTATATATTTGTATTTTTCTATCTTTTAATTTAGTAAATTATTATTCGTATTATCCACAGAAAGATGATAAAAAAGATATTACTTATACTAAAAGTGCAATTATGCAGGTAATTGGTAAAAAGCGTTTTAAAAACATCTTTAACAAACATACACCTTATGATATCGGAACAGCCTTGATTAATTTCTTAAATTCTTCTCAGTCTGTTGCCTACTTCTTGACTACACCTAGAGTTATTCCTCTATTTCTTGTGAGATCCGATATGAGTTCCTCCCATGAATTCCTAGGTCATTTTCATGATCGTTTTCCTTCAGTCTTAGCTTCCCAAATACTTTTTTGGAGTCTATTGACCTGCATTTTTGGTACACATCCAAACTGCATACATTCTATGATTATTTTTCATTCTATTATTTTATAGTTCTTACCCTTTCTTTTCTCTCATTATTTTATTTCTGATTCAGTCAAATCTAATTTCACCAAAAGCTTTCCCAGGAATATCATTTATGTGGCTTGTATATGGCTTTTGAATTTTTTAATACTAGGCCAAATTTCAGCTGCATAGGTGAGCTTAGGTACAATGATTTGTTTATATACAGTTAACATTGTTTTCAACACCACTTCCCTTTTGCTGATTATGATGTTACAGAGTTGGTGTACGTAGTTGTTGGTTTCCTCATTGGTTTATCTCAGAATTCAACCAACCTCCCACAATTATCAATTTCATTTCTAGATATTGGTATACAACAAATTGTTCCAGATTTAATCCCTTACAAATCACAGTTCTTTGTTCCGTAGAACCACTTGTAGACAGAACTATATACTTGGATTTGGTTGTCATTCCTTTTCGGTTCAGAGCTTCCTCCCTTGCTAGTTTTGCTTCTTCCAAGTTCTGCAATGATGAGAATGTCATTGGAAAATACTAGATTCTGGATTTATATAGGAGATGCATTTTTCCAATTTTCTATTTTTAGTTATTTTCGAAAACAAAGATAGAATATTATTTATAAGCAGTTAAAACTCAATTTTATAACAAATGATTGTTTCAACCTGAAATATTAATATAATGTCTTCTAACATTTAGGTTAATTTTCCATATACTTGCAGTAATAAGTTGATAAAAATCTGAGGAAAGAAAAAAAAAATTAATTTCTAAATATTTCTGTTTTGGAAACTTGATGTTTATTCAAACAATTATTTAGATGTCAATTGAGAATTTAGTTTAATGAATACCTCATCCAAAATCTTCTGTGGTAAGAATGTACCTTCCAAGAAAAATAGGAGGACAAGGGCTACAATGCGCTAAGCCTTCAAAATGAAAATCTTCCCTCTGCAGTGAACCAAGAACTTCTACTTGAAAACTGGAAATCTTAGGAACTGCATGGAATATTTTACCATAATTTATCGGAAGGAGGAATTTATAGGAGTGCATCCTTAATATGGCTTCGCAAGGGTGCCCTTTTCCCAGAAACAGAAGGATTTATTTTCGCCATACAGGACCAGGTGATACCTACTAGGACAGACAAACACTGTATATGTGGAGAAAGGATAACACATACATGTTGGTGACAACCTTTACAAAATGGTAGCTGAAAAAATTTGGAAATATCAGGATCTAGGATATCAGGAGAGGAATTAAAACAACTGTACAAGCTTGACAAAGTCATGGTGCTACTGTTGATTATCTCAACCAATGGTCTGATCCAGGAGATAACACTGGAAAGCATTAAGGACCTGGATCTGTCGCTGAATATTCTGCAACTAATGTAGAAAGCAGTGTTGCTCGGGACTGCGATCATAGTCTGAAAACTCCTCAATATGAAAGATTAAACTTTTCTAGCCTCACACTTGACCTATGTCCAGGTAGGTGCTACTTCCGGTGAACACCGATAATAAGGAAAATTCCTAAATAATGTATAGATAAATAAAAAACAATTCAGAACATATAGGTTCAACGCGATTGGTGGGTAGTTCTGATTTATTCTTTATTTATTTATTATCACTATATTTTTATTTTATTTACTTATTTTTTTCTGTACTTTTATTTGCTCTCATCTTATTTCCTTAGGGTTATCTTTTCTTGATGTGTACAATTATTGTGTCTCAGCTTTTCCCGTTCAAATAGGATGTATCTCTTTTCCTTCAGTTGTATTTGGTTTTTATGCATTGTTTGTTATTTCTAACAATGAGAACTTGTTAATTTTCTTTTAAATACCCCCTGTTGTCAGCCTAAGGGCGAACCAACTCCCAATTTACAAATTACACAACTGTTCATTTAATTGTACTACTCGTTCAAATTTTTTAACTATAAAATCAAATTGTAAAATAACGTATTACACAGTGATCATATGTGAAATAAAATATTACACAGTCATTACTAATAAGCTTTTTTTATAATGGAGAGAAACGAAATTCGCCAGTTCACAGAGATGGGTAAAATTTTTTTCTCAACGAGCCTGCTACATCAAAACAACAATTATTCATTAAACTCCTCCAACAGAAATGGTATTTCTGTGTTCCTTATTTGGGTCACTGAGCACTGCAAAATAGTGGGTAACGAACTGGCAGGGTTAGGCAACTATGAAACTAATAGCTAAAATTGCAATGGGTACAACCCTTATTCATGAGTCAACCGTTGATAAATAAATATTGTATCTATGGCAAATTTAGCTTTTAGTTTCATAGTTGCCCAACTGTGTCAGTTCATTACCCACTATTCCGCAGTGCCCAGCGACCCAAGCAAGGAACACAGAAATAACATTTTTGTTGGATGAGTTCAATGAATAATTGTTCTTTCGATGTAGCAGGTTTGTTGAGAAAATATTTTTTAAACTGAGTAGAACTGACAATGAATATGTACAGATGACTTGTATTTTTTTTTTTTTGTGGGATGAAAAACATTTAAACTCTTGTAGACTACAACTATTTCAGCTGTATAGCTACTATATATTGGCAATAGAGAGAATAGATGCTGTCGATCATTGCACACAATCGAGGCACTAACATCTAGTAGTACAAAAGCCAGAGAGAAAAAAGGGAAGTTTTTTAGTTTTTCACCCCAATTTTTTATTACTTTAATGAAAACTATGTATAATTACTAGTCAAAACTGATGAGTCTGGCAAGTACAAGTAGAGGTGAAAAATGGCGGCTGTTTCAAAACCTTAAAAAACATTAATTTTTCATTCCTGTATGGGCATACCTTGTTAGGTGAAGCTCCCACCCCTTGAAGTGAAAATATTATGCATTTAATAAAAATAAAATCTTTTCAAAACAAATAATTTTAATAACTAATAAATGCTATAATTATATATAATTTTTTAAAAAATATACTGTAAAAAAAACATAAAAAAATTATAATAGAAACATTTACATCTCAATATTTAATTCAATCAAGGAAATCGTATGATGTTTCATATATCGATTATTTAAAAAAGCCTCGTATCTCTAAAAAAAAAATTAACTTTTGTAAAATATTAGATGAAGAAGTTCCTGCATTGCTACATAATTAAATAGTATTTAGAATAAAACACAAATTAATTATAAAATATGGCGTTGATAACGTTCTTCGACAGTCTCCCTCCTTCCTTCATTCCAATCTTCCATTCAGTCACCCCGTCTTTCCTTCCTGCGAGGTGGCAGGGTAGGAAAGGTTCCAAGAACCCTGTAATCTGTCGGATTTAAGTAATCCGAATTTTTCGGTTCTTTTTTGAATTTATCTAAAGTCGGGATCGGGGGTCTCATTTTCTGATGCCCCCCCCCCCTGCCCCTACCATCACGCCAGAGTCCAGGATTTACTGGCCGGCCACCGATCGAGATAGACCTATTATTTATTTCTGGCACCAGGCGAAGACACATGGTTTTACCATTTCGCTCACTGCACACTTGGACGAGGAAAGCGGCTAGATGACGTCACCAGATAAGCCATTATTCCTATAAGATCCACAATGCTCTTGTATGTCTTATATTATCAACTAATTTAGATTAACATCACTAACACGATATGCCCCTCCAGGGAATTAACATTTTTAAATAAAAAGATAATATATCCATGTTTTTGACAGAAAAGTCTCACGATTTCGATAGGCCCTTTTCCACTCTGATTTTAATTATAAAAAATTCAACATACACACGGGACACCTGAAGTAATAGTACAAGAGCCCAAGAGGAGAAAAAAGTCAGTTATCTCACACTAATTTCTGATTACTTTAATGAAAACTATGTATAATTACTAGTCGAAATTGATGAGTCTGCCAAGTATAGGTAGGGGGAATAAAAATGGCGGCTGTTTCGAAGCGATTAAAAAAAACAATTAATTTTTCATTCGGAGCTCTATACCTTAAAAAGTAGGAACAACACAAGAAAACCTAAGAGAACGTCATTTAAAGAAGAGTAAATTTGTTAAAATATGACCCCTAACAGAGTTATTTACATTAAATAGTTTTGGAGATATAGCTTTTTAAAAATCAACATTTCATAAAAATGTTGTATGGGCCGTACTAAAAAATCAGTTAGTGAACTTATTTTGAAAAATTTATAACTCAAAAACCATTTGACGTACAGATGTCTATTAGCACTCAAATCAAAGCTAGTTTAATGAGCTATAAAGTAGTTTATAATGTTTATCTTCGTAGGAATAATAGTTTACATGAAATTTGCTAAAATAAATTGATTTATAGTTGTTCGGACAAATTTTCACTAGTTTTTATTGAAGTAATCAAAAATTGGGGTGAGATAACTGCCTTTTCTTCCTTCCCGACTCTTGTACTATAAGAAACGGACGGTTCCCGATGTATACAATTACTCTATAACTCCTTTCTTCTCTTGCACTCCTCCCCACCCCCTCCACTACTATTTTTTCGACTTCTGACTTTTTTTTTTTTTTTTATTATTTAATATTATCTTTCGTCTATAAATATTAACTATTTTATTTTCTCTTCTCTGTTCAATCAACATGAGGAGGCCCCTCACCTCCAAATATTTCTAGTCGATTTCATATGGAACGAACACATCAAAACACCAGATAAATATTTTACCGTATAACTTCTTGAATATTACTTCATTGGTAATATTGATAATATATAATATAAATCTGAGTTATGTAATCATACGTAATGCAGTCTTCTAATTTCATGATTTTCTGTTTTAGAGGAATCGGAAAAAAAAAAAAAAAAACTTGAAAGTTCAATGATGTTTTCTTCTATAATAAAGATAATGAATGGTTGCTTTTTATCAATTGCTCAATGCTGTTATTCAACAGTGTATCTCACTTATATGTAATCTATACATGTCTACCTGTGTTTATATTTAAAAAAAAAATATTGTATTCTCTTGCAATTATATAAAAAAGAGAACATGCCAGCTCACGTGTTAACAAATGCTCTTTACACAGGTTATAAAAATAAATTACAATCGGATTTTTGTCTGGCGCCTGCCTTCTCTCCCAAGCTCGGGCATTGTTCAACATGTGTTTTTGTCCTTTCACGTTTTAGTACAAGAGCCCAAGAGAAGAAAAAAGGCAATTATCTCACCCCAATTTTTGATTACATTAATGAAAACTATGTATAATTAATAGTCAAAATTGATGAGTCTGCCAAGTATAGGTAGGTAGGTATATTGTGCAAATATTGTATATAAGAGTGTATATAAATGTGACTAGAGATACTTTTATATTTATCATATATTTTAAGGGAGATTTTTTTTATTTTTATGTACTTTCTTTTCTTATTTTATTTATTTTTCATTCTTATTTTATTTTATTTTAGTAAGAATGTGATCATTCATCACTATTACTTATTGCCCATCACGGTATGGCAAATTGTAATATCTATCAATAAAGTTCGATTTAAAAAAAAATATATACTAAAAAAGAAGTAATACAACTTCTGGCCTTTTTTTAAAATAGTTTTTTAAGTATTTATAATTTAAATTACCTATACATGGAGTATATAGTTAGTTTTGAACGGAAAAACACGTTTTTAGGTTCCCTGAGTCCAAAAAACCTAGTCTCCCAAAATGGTCTGTCTGTCTGTTCGATTCAATTGTTCACATTTCACATTCAATTGTTTACACTCAGTGTATCAACGAGTAATTAATTGATCTCTAATATCAGGTAGTTTTTATCCTCATTACAATAAGATAACTAGTAGAAAAAGAGCCTAAGAGGAGAATAAAGGCAGTTATCTCACCCCAATTTTTGATTACTTTAATGAAAACTATGTATAATTAATAGTCAAAATTGATGAGTCTGCCAAGTATAGGTAGGGAAAATAAAAAAGGCAACTGTTTCAAAGCGATTAAAAATACTAATTTTTCATTCGGAGCTCTATATCTTAAAAAGTAGCAACAACACAAGAAAACCTGAGACAAGGTCATTTAAAGAAGAGTAAATTTGCTAAAATATGAGCCCTAATAGAGTTCTTTACGTTAAATAGTTTTCGAGATATAGCTTTTTAAAAAGCAACATTTCATAAAAATGTTGTAGTGAATGTATTGAAGGATCAATAATTAGAGAATTTATTTTGAAAAATTTATATCTTAAAAACTATTTGACGTACAGATGTCTATTAGCACTCAAATTAAAATTAGTTTAATGAGTTATAAATTAGCTTATGATGTTTATCTTCGTTGGAGTAATAGCTTACATGGAATTTGCTAAAATAAATTGATTTTATAGTTGTTCGGACAAATTTTCATTTGCCAAATTTATATTCATATGTGGATATCATAAAAACTACTACCCCTACGAAGAAAAGTGTCATAATCTACTTTATAGCAAGTTAAATTTCCTTTATTTTGAGTGTTGGCAGACATATGTGCGTCTTATGGATCTAGAGATATATTTTTTCAAAATTCCAACATTTTATACGAACGTCTAGAAATTAACATTTTGTGAGTTTATTTTATCATATATCATAAAAACCACGACTCCTACAAAGATAAACATATTTAACTATTTGTCGTAAATTTAACTAGCTTTAATTTGAACGCTGGCAAATATCTGTACGTTCAATAGTACGAACATCGAATCGAACAACTATAAATCAATTTATTTTAGCAAATATCTTGAAAACTACTATTCCTACGAAGGTAAAGTTCATAAACTTCTTTACAGTCCATTAAACTAGCTTAATTTGAGTGCTAATAGATATCTGTACGTCACATAGTTCCTGAGATTTCTCAAAATAAATTACCTAACTACTAATATTTCAGTAGATTTTTAAGAAACTTTGCTTTTAAAAAGCTATATTTCGAGAACTATTGGACGTAAATAGCTCTATTAGGGCTAGTATTTCAGCAAATTTACTCTTCTTTAAATAATGATCTCTTAGATTTTCTAGAGTTGTTGGTAGTTTTTAAGATATAGAGCTCCGACTGAAAAATTAATGTTTTTTTAAGGTTTTGAAACTGCCGCCATTTTTTATTCCTCCTACCTATACTCGGCAGACTCATCAATTTTGACTTGTAATTATACATAGTTTTTATTGAAGTAATCAAAAATTGGGGTGAGATAACTGTGTGTGTAATGGGCTGAGGTCTGCTCCCTCTTTGTGAAATCCTGACCTGAAATAATGACCTCAACATCTCATTGGTTGGAGATTTGGCCCGAAATAGATACACCTCCTTTCATTCCAAAATTCTTTACTCATCTAAACCTATTAGTTCTTAATCTCTCTTCCTTAAATTCTTAATAATACCCGTTCTGAAAAGAAGATGGCAACGGGATCTTCTAATTTTGAGCATTGATTGAAGTACCATCTTGTGTCCTGAAATATTTATCATACTTATTTATCGTATTTTTTTTTTGTTTATACCGTTGTAATTTTCAATGTATAAATAATTACATATTTATCACCAAATTGTATTATTACTTTGTTAATAGTATTTAGTTAGTATTAGTGTTTAATCCAATTAATTTAATTTTATTTATATTATTTTAGTGGGAATTCTGTTATTTGAGAAGAAAAATATGTATGTTATAACAATTAAGTAATAGTGACAGTTGCTAAAGGTTGATAACCGTCGCTAAGGCGTCGCCTAGCATTAGGCCAACCATCTTCGTTTTAAGTCAGTTCCTGCTAATTAGTGGCCATGATAGTTTCTAACCAGCCCTGTCTGCGTTTATAATTCAATAGTTTGAACATTTTGAGTGTGTTAATCAACATTAAAGTCTGGAAATAGACCTTTTCTGCGTTTCGACTTGAATATAGATTGTTGCTAATTAGTCGGCTCTCATAATTTATTAAAATAACTAGACCCAGTCTGTCCTTAATAAGTGCCAGTGTGGCCATTATGGCTTTTATATATTTTGACTGTCTATGAGCCAGTACACCAACTTTGGAAGAGTTTGAAAGTTACAGCGGTGTATTTAGCTACAGAACTGCGACCTACACACCTTGGCAAGCAAAATATCTTCCTCTGACCTATCGGAGTCGATCAACTTTTGCCGACCAGTATTTATTTTATATATGTATCTATTGTTTCTTTTTGTTTTCATAATTTATTTAGCTAATTTTATGTTTAAGATTTTTTATTTTACTTTTATTCATCTGTTGTTTATTTTATATTCAAATTTTCTAATGTTAGATTAACCAAATAAATGTTTATATCCGAACCAGTTTGATTTTTTGTTTTTTTAAAGCTTTCCAACAAAAATACATAGTCAATTTGAGGTGGCTATAACATCATGTATTCTGTAGTTCATATTAGGGGTATTCATGATGTTGTGTTAAATGTTATATGTTTTACCATGTTAAATTTTTTAACTATAGGATTGTGAGCAGCCCTATTTGAAGTCATGTTAAACGTTAAATGCATAAGAGTCCCTAGCGGATTTTCTCAGCAACTTGTTGTATAAGCTTTTATGTTTATAACCTTCCTACCAGACCCTCATGTTATTGTTTACTTCAGTTTTGATTTAAGTAATTAATTAAAACATGCCTAGAGTGAGTGAAAAGTGGAATTTGTGTGAAAGTTTAGCTTATGAGTGTCTTATTGACCTTCAAACTTGTGAAGAAGAGAATGAAGATGAGCTAATTGACAACTGTATTGAAAGTCACAACAACTAATATGGCGGCGATCTCAACTGGTCTATTGTGTGACGTCATTCTCGATTTAACTGACCAAGTAACAGACTCTCAGCCATGTTAAATGTTATTTCGTTTTACCACGGCAAAAGAAGGCAATTTTTTTCGATTTAACACGAGTTTTTCCATTTAACACGCTTTAACATAGATCATGAATACCCCTATTGTATTATTTTTTCAATATAGTGTATTGTATTATTTTTTTCAATATCAAAATTATTCTTACAATCCAGGCTTTAAGTTTTAAATTCTATCCATACTTCGCTAGTTTTCTGAATTTTCAGAATGTAAGTTTTCAAGTATTCTCTTCTTTAACAATTTCTATCTTTCCTACACCTTTTTCATTTGTTCTTTTTCTCGCAAAATACGTTCTTCATGAGTTATTCTCAATTTTATACGAACAGTTTTTATTATTCTACATTATATTAAAATAAAATATTACACTGTGATCACAGTGTCACATCAAATTACATTGTTATTCAAAACAACCAACACTTTATCTTCATTGTCAATGGTCCAGATCTAAGTATCAATTATATTGAGAAAATATGTCTATTAAACAATTTTGAAAAAATCCTTAATTTCTAAGATTTCTAATATTGATCGTTTCTCAAATTCTTTTTAACTTACCTTATGCACTATTCAGTTGAATTAATGACTTATTCCAGTAACTATGCTCGGTTTAATCATCGATTTTGACTAGTGATTTTTCTTAGTTTTCATTAAAGTAATATAAAATTATCTCTTGTACTAATACCAACTAAAGCACCTATATAAATGCATATTTTTTCGATTTCAGATATTTCTTAGATAAAATACGTTATCGGGAAGGATTCAAGCTGGTGCTGGACGAGTTTCAATGTACTAATATTTGCTTCTGGTACATACCGAACAGGCTGAGGAACAAAACAGAAGATGAAGATTGGTGGGAACAAGTACATGCGGTGAGTGAGTTTGATTAGTTTATTTTACGGTTTTAGTTATATATTTTAGATGTTTTAATTTTAGTTCTTTTTTAAAAAAATAATAATAATTTAGGAAATTTATAGTCATTTTCTAGTTTTTGTACATGTTAAGGGCTTCTTTATTTAAAAATTTTATATCTTTTTTTTTTGTTTAATAATTTATTTATTGTTATTTACAACTCTATGATACAAACATATGATATAACTCTAATAACTGGAGGAGAAGATCTCGGGACCGTCGTCTTTTCGTACGCCTAGGATTATCATGTTATAAAGAAACAAATTGATTTAGGTGGTTAGTAAGTTTATCATGGAAGAATTGGTACCTGATTATGGCCGAATTGGCAAAATATGGAACATTGAGGTCCTGATGGATGACTTGATTTGTAACTAAGTAGGAAGAATTAAGGATTTCACGAAGAATTATGGACTGTAAGGATTGGATATGAGAGGAATTTGATAGGTTAGTGGAGCCCCAAAGCTCAACGCCGTATGTCCAATTAGGATTGCTTAGTTTAGACCGATTGCTTAGTAAATGTTGTAGAAATCCTGTTTATTTTAAACGTTAAACTTATAATAAATGTAATTATTCCTCATACCATTGAAAACAAAAAATTTACAATTCATTATGAATTACCATGGAAAGATATGCTCAGTAAAAATTGTTTTAAAAAATATAATTCATTCGAAAACATTACGGTTAAATAATACTGTATTGATTTAAAAATTGCAAGGATAAAAATAAAAAATGTATACCATTTAGTGTAGAAGTGTCTTTTGGGAGTTTCGACGTTTTTCTTTAATATTTTATGCATTACATATGTATTTAATGTTTTAAGTTCACTAGTTAATTTTTGTTTATATATAGTGCATAGTTTTATTATTATTATTGGCTAGAGCTCAGATTAATATCTTTTTTTTGTATGTTATGTTATATTATTATTATTATTATATTTGAAGACTACTCAACACTGAATTAAGGGACCTACACCCGGTAAATATAATTCAAGATATAGCATTGCGGCGTACAAGATAAGCGTGTAAAGTTGTAGGGCTTAGTAATGAGCGGATACCTAAAATATTAATAAACACTGAACCGATGGGTAAAAGTCCGAGGGGTAGACCGAAACGTAGATGGGAGGATTGGGTTAAAATTGATTTAGGAGAATTGGGTTCGGAAGGGCATCACTGGAAGGATGTACATATGTAGAAAGCGATTAGTAATACCAGCATCGAGCCTTCGGGCTCATTAGGCCTTTATTATTATTATTATTATTATTATTATTATTATTATTATTATTATTATTATTATACGTAAGTTAGATACTTTATGTTCATTTTAGCATCCTCAAATAAAGTATATTTGTTGCGGCTAAGATATGATTGGTAATCGAATGTGAATATTATCTAAGCTAATTGAATATGATCTCTATTGTTTTTTATACTGCAAGCAAACAGATGACGTCTTAACGTCACTGCGTGTGCACATACATCGCCTCCATTGTCTCCTCACCACGCACTTGTATTGGCCCACTCAGCATTCTGGCTATCTCCGTTGTACTAATCATTTTCGTCACAGCGGGCAGACTACGTCGGTTCATCCTCCATGAGGACAAGGCGGCCGGACGTACCCATTTTAGTACAAGAGCCCCCAATTTTTTTACTACTTTAATGAAAACTATGTAAAATTACTAGTCAAAACTGATGAGTCTGCCAAGTATAGGTATTGGGAATAAAAAACGGCGGCTGTTTCAAAACCTTAAAAACATTAATTTTTCATTCGGATCTCTATTTCTTGAAAACTACCAACAACACTAGAAAATCTAAAAGAACATTATTTAAAGGAGTGTAAATTTGCTGAAATATTAGCCCTAATAGATCTATTTACGTCCAATAGTTCTCGAGATATAGCCTTTTAAAAAGCAAAATTTCTAAAAAATCTACTGAAAGATTTAATTTATTTTGAGAAATCTATATCTCAGAAACTATGTGACGTACAGATGTCTATTTGCACTCAAATTAAAGCTAGTTTAATGGTCTATAAAGAAGTTTATGACATTCACCTTCGTAAGAATAGTAGTTTTCATGATATATGCTAAAATAAATTTATTTATAGTGGTTCGGACAATAAGTTTGATTTTTGAAAAACTTTATTTCAGAAACCATTGAATATACAGATGTCTATAGGCACTCAAATTAAAGGTAGCTAAATTTACTATAAAATAGTATATAACGTTTATCTTTGTAGGAGTAGTAGTTTTTATGATATTTGATAAAATAAATTCGCAAACTGTTAATTTATAGTTGTTCGTATAAAATGTTTGATTTTTGAAAATTATATCTCTAGACCCATAAGACGCACATATGTCTGTCAGCACTCAAAATAAAGAAAATTTAACTTACTATAAAGTAGTTTACAACACTTAGGGATAGTATTTTTATGATTTTCGCATATGATCATTAATTTGGCAAATGAAAATTTGTCAGAACAACTATAAATCAATTTATTTAAGCTAATATCATGAAAACTACTACTCCTACGAAAATAAAGTTCATAATTACTTTATATCCCATCAAACTAGCTTTAATTTGAGAGCTAATAGACATCTTACGTTACATAGTTTCTGAGATATATATTTCTCAATATAAATTCACTAACTATGATATTTCAGTACATTCTGTACAACATTTTTATATAATGTTGCTTTTTAAAAAGCTATTTCTTGAGAACTAAACGACATAAATAGCTCTATTAGGGCTTACAATTTAGCAAATTTACTCTTCTTTATATGATGTTCTCTTAAATTTTCTATTGTTGTTGGTAGTTTTAAAGATATAGAGCTCCGAATAAAAAATTAATTATTTTAACGTTTTGAAACAGCCGATCAATTTTTACTAGTAATCATACCTAGTTTTCAATTAAGTAATCAAAATTTGGGATGAAATAACAGACTTTTCTCCCCTCTTGGACTTTTGTACTAGTATCTGTTGCTTGTATTTTTACATTTAATCCAACCCAAACCCTCTAACATTAATGGACTTTAAAATAAACGGTTCCTATAATCTTATTATTCTTAAAACAGACTAATTCCCAGTTAACTCCCTTTTTCTGTCTCTCATTTATCTTACAAACGGGTGACGTGATTCCACCCAACCCAGATTTTGGGACCAGTTATGGTTATATCCAGTGACCGATTAGCCTTATGACCCGCAAGTGGTCAATATCGAATCCGTTCCATGAATCCGTAATTAATTAGTGGTCACTAATTTTATATTGGTTGTATCATGATTATTAATTAATTTATATAACAAGATATTTTAATTTTTTGTCCTATCTTCTTCTTAGTTTAATGAGCGATAATGCTTGACAATAATATTTATTTATTTATTTAATGTAATTTACAACTGTATAAAAAATAAATAAGTAAATATGTGGACTGTTTTATTTACACTTGGAAATCTTGGAAGAGACCACCCTTGGTGGTACTTCAAGCATTAATTTAGATTAGAAGGTCCCGTGGACATCTTTTTTTCAGATGCCTCGGAGGATTATCAGGGATTGTTAAGGATGAGAAATTAAGAACTAATGGGTTAGGATGAGTAAGGAGTTTGGAATGAAAAGACGCATATCTGTTTTGGGAAAAATCTGCAAAGAATGGGATGTTAAGGTCTTTGTGGATGAGTTTATTTGTAATGTAATAAGGAGCATAAAGGATTTTGGATTGTAAGGATTGGATGCTGGAGGAATTTGATGGTTTGGTAGAGCCCCAAAGCTCAATTCCATATGTTCAAATTGCCCTGATTAAAGTAGTGTATAATAATTGTTTTTAGTGAATGGGAAGTTTAGAGCGTTTGTCTAGAAGGTGTTGTAGCAATCGAAATCTACGAGCAGTTTCTTGTCATTTCAGTCTTGTGTGTGGATTCCATGTAAGTCTCTTGTCATGATGGAATCCTAAGTAACGAAATCTATTCAACAGGCGTTAGTGGAGTATTTATAAAGGATACAGACAATTATATTGCATAGATTATCTATTATTTCTATCTTATACGTTCCCATGAGATTCCCAGTTTCACTACCTAAAATTCGCTATTAATAAAATGTTAGTTTATATATAATTTGAATTCTTGTTTGAGATTGGTTTATTTATCAATTAATATCTGACCCCGAAATGATTCGCTATTGCTATATTTAATAAACACAATTGTTAGTTTGTTATAAATTATTATATACTTTATTGTTTAGTTTGGTAAAATATTTTTTAGGATTGAAACAAAGTTGATATTCTTTTTTAACACCTCAAAAAAACCCTTAAATAGGATTTTTCGAAAAATTCGTAAAATAAAATAGTTTAGCCCAAAGTTTTCGCCCTATATATTTTTTATTTTAAATAATCTAAAAAACAGAAATAAATTCAGCTTTTGATCGAGTCTGGCACCCGGGACTGCTTTACAAACTCCGTAAATTCCTACCTCCTACATACTTTCTCATTATTTGTTCCTTTCTCATTGATAGATTTTTCCAAGTAAACCATAATGGTTCCTATTCATCTCTCTATTCTCAGTCCGCTGGTGTTCCTCAAGGTAGTATCCACTACACCGTCTTTACAGCTGACATTCCAACCAATCCTAACACTATCCTCACCACGTATACCGATGACACATGTGTGCTCGCTGTTAATAATAACCCATTAATTGTATCCTATATCACAGCCCTCGAATATTGGTGTCGTAATTGGAGGATTAAGATAAATTCCATCAAATCACCTTTACCCTTCGTTGTAAACCTACCGACTGCCCTACAGTTTCATTTAACGATGTTACTCTTACCCCTGTCGCACAGATCCGCTACCTCATACCTACAACTAGATACCTACAACATTTGGACATGCGATTATCCTGGAATCCTTACACCAGACTGAAAAGACAGGAAACTGCACGTCTATTTATTACAGCACTTACTAGACAAACGGTCTAAACTTCCAACACATTACAAAAGACTGATCTACATGACTGTAATAAGGCCAATCTGGACATTTGGAGTTGAGCTTTGTGGCTCCACTAAACCTTCGAATTCCTCTCGTATTCAATCCTTACAATCCAAAATCCTTCGTAAAATCCTCAATGCTCCTTACTTTGTCACAAATAAAATTATACATAAAGACTTTAATGTTCCCTATGTAACCGATCTAGCCCGAACCAGATATCACTCCTTCCATTATAAACTCTCTAATCACTCAAACCCCTTAGTTTCTAATCTTGCTTCCTCTTCCAATATCTGATCCTAATCTAACAATCCTCCGAATTGACTGTTTTAAACCAAATAAAGATAAAAAAAGTTTGCATATACTTGCAAGTTTTTTTATTTTTTCAGAAAATTAGAAAACAAACGCTGATGTGTTCAACATTTGCCGTTCCTCCCCTACCAAGCGAAAGAAAGAAGTAATCATGAAATTTTCAATATAATATTTCGCCTTAGAAAATAGCTCTGAAGAGGGTCATGCCCTTATCAAAACGTTTTGCGAGCTGGGAAAGCTGCTACGGAATTGTGAAACAATTTATTTCCCAACATAAAAATTGGCTAGATTTACCTTTTTTATTGCCAGATTATATTGAGGAAAAATTAGAAACCAAAACATCCTCTGTCCAAACTTCTACACGTGGCTGAGCAAGAAAATGGTTTATGGAATGCTCTGAAAAACCAATCAAAAAGCTATGCACAAGATATTTCGAAAAAATAAACTGCAACACACTCGCAAATCGTCTAGGATAAATACTTCTAGGAGATCTTATGAGGAATCTCCTTATCATATCTGATCCCTCAATTGCTTCACAGAGAAGTATAGCAAGAAAATGTAAAAAGTTTATAGATATTGAAGGTTTTTCTAATGTCTCAAACCCTTCGAATGAAAGTTTAAACGATTTTATTTCAAATTTAGAAATCGATACGTCAGATTCAGACTTTGATGATTTGTTATAATTTTGTATTAATATAATTATTATTGGTTTTATTGTGAAGCTCTGATTTTTTTTACCCCAATATCTACATATTTTGAGCCCTTATATTATGTCTAGTATAAAATTTAATATTATGTCTAATATAAAAATTTTATTGCTGTAATTTCCATAACTTAATTTTTTTTTTTTAATGGAAATTTTTATATTAAATTTTTATGGTAGGGATAAAAGGCCGATTCTGGTGCAATAGGAGGAGGATCGTTTTTGGACTTTGGACCCTAGCCTCGACCCTACCTTAACCACTGTTCACGTGACCTATGGCGGGAGATTTGAATTCAAATATTCGGCTCGACCCGACCTTAACCACTCGCGTGGTCCGTCACGTGTCCATTCATCTGATCATTAGCCAGCCAATCGGAGGCTAGTATTTGGTCACGTGACCCCCTGGCGGGGGATTTAAATTCAAATTAAGTTCGACATAACCTTAACCACTCACGTGATCATTAGGCCACGCTCTCTTTTAAGTCACGTGACTGCAACCAGGGGCTGAGTATGCCTGGCCGCCATTTTGTTTTTATGCTGTTTAAGAGGCCTAAGGGTTTGGCAGAGGATGAATGTGCCCGGGCGCCATTTTGTTTTTTGATCGACGCCATTTTATCATCAGGGTCTCGCGACATTTTTATTTTAGTTTACCGCCATATTGGTCACGTGACTTAACGGGTTTGGCAGAGGCTGAGTGTACCCGGGCGCCACTTTCTTTTTTTGGTCTCCCGCCATAGGTCACGTGATGAGTGGTTAAGGTAGGGTCCAAAGTCCAAAAACGACCCTCCTCCTATTGCGCCAGAATCGGCGCTTTTATACCTACTATTTATAATGTATAATTAATTATAACTAAATAAATTGATTGATATTGAACATTTAATTGTGTTCAATTAATATTTATGTACATCCCACCCATCATCCACTGGCTTTTAATACCAGTTACGCGGTTGAAAAAAGAAATGAGTCCTGCTCTTTCCTCCACAAGAGCGGGGAAGAACTTGGTTCGCAGTTCTCCTGGCTGAATGTGAATATTGTAAATAGTTAGGTTGTGTTTAAGATATTTGTTTACTTAATAAAAAATTTCATGATTTTTTTTTGTGATTTAACTACATTTTTTAGAGGTATAAAGCGCGCTCTATTGTGAGATTTAGTGATTTAAGGATTTAGTGAAGCTCATTATTCAATGATAACACAAGCGTGTCATCGGCATTAATTATAATATAAATGCAAATTTCACGCATTACAACCTCTCTCCCCTCTTCATTAATATTACACCGAATTATTGACACGTCATCTGATGATACCTATTGCTAAATATTTACATTATTATTCCTATTTTATCTGTATTAATCTAATATTAATTTTTTCGAATTCTTGAATCTATTATTTTTCGAAACTTGAATATCATTGAATCTGTCAAAATAATTCGAAAAGTAATTGAACTATTTATTGCGAGCCAAAGCTTCTTCCCACTTTTTAGGACTAATAAAAAAAAATACAAACATCAAAAATGCAACAAAGTAAGGCAATATATAGGATGAAGTAAAAGTAAACTAACGTATGGCCAAAAAAATTTTTTATAAATGTGAAAATTTATTTTAAATGAACAAAGTAAATTAAAGCATATAAAAATAACATGTACAAATAAAAATTACAATACTTATAATCAATAGAAATGGAAGAAATAACAAATACATAATTAGATAAAAGAGAAATATAAAAATACAGTACACACTAAAAGATGGAAAATGAGGGAAATAAGAATAAAATAAAGGATAATAATAAAAAGAAAATATTGAGCAAGGTAGGGCACTCATCTTTCTGAACGAAGAAAGGTAAAAGAATAAAATAAAGGTGGATTGTTAAATCTATATACATCCTCAAATATAGCAATAGCGAAGCATAAGCTAGTATTTTATAAAAATTGTATTTTTATTCATGGGCGTATTATATATTTATTTGTATGTGTTTGTTTATATCCATTGTGTATTAATGCTATTATTATTATTATTATTATTATTATTATTTTTAATAACTCTTTTAGAGGGTACGATAAATCAGCTTTGGTCATGCTTCCTTGAACCATCCTTTGAGAGTGCCACCCTCTTCTCCTCCTGAGTCCATTTTCCCCATGTTGATTTTATCCTTTCCCGAAAACCTGCCTCTTGTATAGTTTTTCGAAATAGTGTTCTATCAGTTATTATCTCTGTGTTCATGCCGATGTTCTTCATGTCATTTTCCACTCCTTGAAACCAAGTGGGTTTGGATTTGTAATTTCTTAATAGGTCAAAAAGTTGCATTGTTAGTCTATCTTGAGAGAGAAATACTTTATTCATTCATGCTGCCCAAATACATCGGGTTGCCACATTACATAGCATTCTAATCAATCCGTGATCGGACATATATAAATTACATATAATTACATGATATAATAAAATAGAAAGAAAACAGTTTTTTTCCCCACAGTTTGCTTTTATAATCAACTCCAGTCTATACACTAAATACAAATATTTCAATTCATTCCTTTTTAACTTTCCCTCCCTTGTTCCTTCAATTTCACCATTTTTATTTCACCCGATCGACAAATCCACTCTCCCGAATTCACCCTCTCAGACCTTCTTTTGTAACCCGTTAAACAAATTCACTATTAGACGGCAATGTGAGACAACATTAATAATTATTAAAACATTAATAATAGTCACAGCAGTAGATCACTTTACCAAAAAACAAACAAATAAATACATTTTACCAGAACAAAACTAATACATAAATTCAAAGGAAAATATAATAAAAAGCCGGTTAAAAGAATAAAATAAAGGTGGATGCAAGGTATCAACATGGTAGGGGAGTGGAGGACTTTGATGGTTGACAAATACGTGACATTTTAAAGCAAAAAGAAAACAAGTTAAATAAAACTACATTTTTACATTATTACTTTCAAATGTAACGTATTTGTCAATAAAAATACGCATGGGCGCTACATTGCATGTAGTCGTTGACAAGTGTAATAAAGACTTATAAATAAATAACATTAATATTATTACTGATTGCTTAAAATTTCTCGGAGAATTAGTATCCAATAAAACCAAAGAAGGAATAGCAACAGACAATAGAGTGGAAGGATTGTATTACATTACAAGAAATAGATATAACAAGAATCTGTATCCTGGAACACGAAGTTTTCAGACATTAGTTAGACCCAAAATACTCTATGCATCGGAAACACTTAAATTAAATAGAATTATGGATCTGGAAAAATTGGTAAGAATCGAAAGGAGAATACTGTGGAAGATTTTGGGGCCTGAAACCAACAGTGATTTTGAATTTAAAATGAGATCCAATGAAGAACTATATTTAAAATGTGACAGATGTTATGAAGAAACGGAGTATACATTTTTATATTTATTCATTAAATTATTTTATTTTATTAGTATTATTATTTTTATTTATTTATTTTAACTTATTTATCACAATGGTTCCTATTCATCCCTCTTCTTTCAGTCCGCTGGTGTTCCGCAGGGTAGTATCCTCGGTCCCATCCTCTACACAATCTATACAGCAGACATCCCAAACAATACTAACACTATCCTCACCACATAAGCCGATGACACATGTGTTAATAATAACCCTTTAAATTCATCCCAAACTCTTCAATCCCATATCACAGTCCTCGAAGAATGGTGTCGTAATTGGAGGATTAAAATAAATTCCAACAAATCCCATCAAATTACCTTTACCCTACGTCGTCAACCTACTGACTGCCTTACAGTATACTTCAATAATGTTGCCCTTACCCCTGTTGAACAGATCCTTTACCTTGGACTGCATATGGACAAACGACTAACCTGGAATTCTCACACAAGACTGAAAAGACAGGAAACTGCACGTCGATTTCGACTATTACACCACTTACTAGACAAACGGTCCAAACTTCCAACACATTACAAAAGACTGATCTACATGACCGTAATAAGGCCAATCTGGACATATGGAGTTGAGCTTTGTGGCTCCACTAAACCTTCGAATTCCTCTCGTATCCAATCCTTACAATCCAAAATCCTTCGTAAAATCCAAAATTCTCCCTACTTTGTCACAAATAAAATCATCCACAAAGACCTTAATGTTCCATTTGTAACCGATCTAGCCCGAACCAGATATCAATCCTTCTATTACGAACTCCCTAACCACTCAAACCCATTAGTTTCTAATCTTGCTTCCTCTTTTATTCCGGACAATCCTCCGAGGCGTCTGAAAAGAAGATGGCCTCGAAAACTTATATAGTAAAAATGTTTTTAGAGTGCTACAAATGGGTAGTTTCTCTACATGGTTGTACCATACCATTATGATTTCCTCAAATTTACTTGATGTATTTATGTACAGTTGTAAATATCAATAAATAAATTTTAAAAAAACAAAACAAAAAACTTATTTATCCATTCAAGTGTTACTTTTAGCCGGCTTTTTATTATATTTTCCTTTGAATCTATGTATTAGTTTTGTTCTGTAAAATGTATCTATTTTTTTGTTTTCTGTTGGTAAATTGATCTACTGCTGTGACTATAATAAATGGTTTGATCTCACATTGCCGTCTAGTTGGGAATTTGTTTAGCGGGTCACTAGAGAAGATCTGAGAGGGTGAATTCGGGAGAGTGAATTTGTCGATCGGGTGAAATAAAAATGGTGAAATTGAAGGAACAAGGAAGGGAAATTTAAAAAGGAACGAATTGAAATATTTGTATTTAGTGTATAGACTGGAGTTGATTTTAAAAGGAAACTGTGGGGAAAAAACTGTTTTCTTTCTATTTTATTATATCATGTAATTTATATATGTCCGATCACGGATTGATTAGAATGCTATGTAATGTATCAACCCAATGTATTTGGACAGCATGGATGAATAAAGTATTTCTCTCTCAAGGATAGACTAACAAAGCAACTTTTTGACCTATTAAGAAATTATAAATCCAAACCCATTTGGTTTCGAGAAGTAAAAAATGACATAAAGAACATAGGCATGAACACAGAGAGCTGATAGAACACTATTTCGAAAAACTATACAAGAGGCAGGTGTTCGGGAAAGGATAAAATCAACACGTGGAAGGAAATGGACTCAGGAGGAGAAGAGGATGGCACTCTCAAAGGATGCTTCAAGGAAGCATGACCAAAGCTGATTTATGGTACCCTTTAAGAGAGTTATTAAAAAAAAAAAAATAATAGCATTAACACAGAATGGATATAAACAAACATGTACAAATAAATATATAATACGCCCATTAATAAAAATACAATTTTTATAAAATACTAGCTGGCCCGGGAATACTTCGCTATTGCTATATTTGAGGATGTTTATAGATTTAATGGATACAATTAATATATGTATAGGAAGATGGTCAGGGTTGCGGACAAAGGAGAAACAAAAATAGTTTACAACTATTTTTTTCCAATTAATATTTTATTATCAGCACCTTTTTAGAGTTCTACTACTGGTTAGTTTCTCTACACCCTGTATCATATCATTATGTCATTATGATCAAATTTACTGGTTATATTTTTTTATACAGTTGTAAATATCAATAAATAAATAAATTAAAAAAAAATTATCATCACCAAACATTTTTCTATTATACTTTTGCTTTGTTTTTTCCTGTTTGTTATCTCTTTATCACTTAAATTATCCATCACTGCATTTACTTATATTTATTCATCTATGTTTTATTATCTTTCACTTTTACTTTGTCTTGTTTTTGGTAAACTAGTATTTCTCATGTTTCTTTTAACTTATTTAACTTAGCATTATCATCACCTATATTGTTAACATTCATCACTTTTTTTTTTTCACTTATTTCTTTGCTTTATTATTTATTTTTAATCTTTTTATGTACTTCTTTCTACATCTCGCCTTGTACTTTTATATATATTTTTATTTTATTTTGTAAACTTTCACTTCCGATTTTTAAATTACCTTATTTCACTTTGTTTTTCATGTTATCTTTACTATTAGAGTTATGCTATATTTACTATTATATTATTTTTCTTACATTTTTTTAATTTACTTTTACTTATTATTAGTTACTTCTTTTACAATCATTGCTATTATATCCTATATTTTATTATTTTCTTCAGTATTATCTCGTATTATTAGTAACGATATATGTCATCCTAATTTTACTTAGTTATTCCTAAATTCAAAATTATTATTATCAGGAAAATAAATAGTTGTAAACTATTTTCGTTTCTCCTTTGACCGCAACCCTGACCATCTTCCTATACATCAATTTTTACGGTCAACTACATAGATACAATTTATATTTAATAATTTATATATTGTATTTCGATAAAATTAATCATATACGTCTACTTTATAATTATGATTTGGTTACATAAATTGAACCAATATATGCGATGACATACGTTTTTAGCATCTCAAGAAAGATAGGTTGAAAAATCTGACATTTAGCTTTCCAACGATTCCAAATAGATTGGATATAATGCAGACGATTTAAGAACGATTATGTGTATTATATAGATGAATAGAATCTCAGTATTACTTTTTTATTATTGCCCGAAAATAGATAAATCGATTGTTGTAATATAAAAGTGAAAAAAAGCATGCTTTCTGAGCTACAAACCAAAAACGCTCAATTTTGTTCATTTTTTCTACACTGGTATTTCATTGTGTTTAAACATTCCCATGGTGACAGAAAACATTTTGAAAAAACCTGTACGTGAATCTGGTGTTAAACGTAATAGCCAGTTAAACTCAGATTTAGAGCAAGTCTACCTTTAAGTATGTAACTGTGCAAGGAATCTTCCACAGTTACAACTGATCTGTTATCTAAGGTTTATTTTATTATGCTGTTCCTTCAATTCAATTCAATGCAATGCGCAACGCGCGTTTCTTGACGTGGTTTTCACAGGGTGGGTTCGTCAGTCCCACGCCTATTTTTCTGAGTGCCACCCATTGGCTGACGGGCCTATAACCAAGGGGGGAGGGAGGTTGTGAGTTTGTATTGTATAGTTATAAACTTGAAACAATCCCACATAGGGCCGGGGACTCGAACTCGCAATCTATGGGTTGGCAGACATGCGCGTTACCACGCTGCTATCCTCACCCCCTATGTTGTTCCAACCATCCAATTCCTCTCACATCTAATCTTACAAATAAAATCCTTCGTAAAATCTTTAACGATCCTTAATTTCTCACAAATGAAATACTCCATGATAACCTAAATGTTTGTTGCAGCCGATCTAGCCAAAACTAGATATGTATCCTTCCATAATAAATTCTTTAACTACCGAAACCCACTTCTTGTTTCCCGTTTTTAACATCGCTTCCTCTTCAATTCCTTATAATTCTGCTAGGCGTCTGCAAAGAAGATGGCCTCGAATCTTCAACTCTAGAAATGGTCTTGGACTTCTATCTTAGCTTGTTTGTTTTTGTTTTGTGACGTAAAACATCTTTGGTCATTAACGCCATTTTTTTTTAAATTCATTATTTTTTATTTATTTATTTGTTTGATGTTTTATTTGTTTCAGTAAAACTCTTTTTTTTTTTTTTACATAAAACGGCTTTATAAACCAAGCGAATATTATTTCTTCCCAACATTCTTCCCACCTCTGCTATCTTCTTTCTTCCTCGCTCCATACTGTTCCCCTTCTCACCTCTTTGGCACCCACAAGGACCTTTATCTTCCATATTTTTTCCCTATATTCATCCCTATTGAGACAGTCTGGAATTGGGATTCCTAATTTCCCTTTTGTTCAGGAACAGACTGGCCCCTACGTTTCTTTAAACCTAAGAGATTTAAGATAATAATATTACCATCTAATAATAATCAACAAGAACAAGGATTAACCCAGGATCAAAACTAGGGAAGAGTGGAGGCAAGCCATAGTCGTTCAGGTTGTGACATTTTCGCACGGAAAATGAGAATGAAGCCATAATTTTCAGAATATTATATATAATTATGGCGGTACTATATTAGTTATTACGATTAATATTTGCTTGAAAAAACTTTAATTTTTGTTTAAATTGATAATTTTTTCAAATATAAATAAGATGATCAGAGTTGTGGTAAAAAGAGAACAAAAATAGTTGACAACTAACAAAATAAAAGTCTGTATAGCTGTCTTCTTGATTAGCCCTAATGAGATGGGACGAAACGTCGAAAAAGAAATAGTTGTTAACTATTTTTTTTTTTTAAACTCTGTTCATCTTCTTCATATTTGGAATTATACAGTAAATTATTTATATGTATGTAATAATTTGTTTTCACTTTAGAAGGGGGGGCAGTTGCCCCTTTCTGACTCTCTCCCCCGCTGGGCACACTCACGAACAAAGATAATTTAGTATCTTCTTTATTAACTTCTCCATTATAATAGAGTACTGCATTTTTTCAGGTTGCACCTAAGCTAAAAGAGAAGATGGTCTTGGATGGTTGCCTCATGATAGGTTACCAGCCTCTGAACCACAAGAACTTGAGGAACTTCTTCCGACTGGTCATCACCTGCCGTCCAGAACGGGATGAAGCCTTCTTCGATTCGGTCATCGAGAACTTAGACCGACTTGGAAGAGATCTCTAATTTGGAGTTGGTAGATTTATTTATTGATTGTTTGATTTGTACGCCAAAACGTTGGACCTTTCATATTGTTTTATTAAAATGTTTTTTAAAATAGTGATTTTTTTTAAAAAAACATCATCCACCGTACTTATAGTGTGTTTTAGGTTATGAGGCTGCTTGATCGTTGATAAAATTGTTGTTAAAGACATGGTACATGAATTAGAATGTACATGTATAAAATAGAGGTGTCCATAAATTAGTTTGAGATAATTTGTTACGCAATAGATTTTTTTATATTAGTTATATAAAGGAAATGGACTTTGTACTCTTTGGTAAGGCAGGTAAAGATATTTCCTGAATTAACTTTATTGTTTGACTTATACCTCTCTATTACAAATAGTGTTTTATAATAGCTCCTGTTCTGTTTCTCTCACCGTATTCAAACAGTTATAATAATAATAAAAAAAAGATAAAATAATATATATAAATCTCAAATAAACATATATAATTTTATTTCCTAGGCAGTTGTTTATATTTTTTATTCAGGTTGTTGAAGAGAAAAATAAAATTCCTTTAGGATATGATCAATATTCTATATTTGTTTATACGTTTTGGGTTTCCCCATTTTCAGGTACAATTATAGTAACTATATTTTTGGAATGAAAAAATAATATCATTCTGGGACAAATGTCCGCTTAGAATAAATACATTATTCATAAATTAAGGTTAAGTGTCTGGTAGGCATTTAAAAGTTTCAGTATACATGTTAAAGTAACATAAAAACCTTATGTTAAATTATAAAAGGAAAGGATGGATGAGAAATGAAAATGAAAAAAAGTTTATTATTCCGGGATAAGGTCTCTTTAGAACAATTACAAAGGTAATTTTAATTTTATAATAACATTAATTGGCTATAAAACAGCGTGGCCACACTTAATTATAACTGATAGACAGAGAGAAAAAAAATAGATTAATAAAGAATCTTACTGGCTAAGTAAAAACTAAACAAAAAGTTAATTACAAAATATCTGTATTATTATAATAATGGGTCAGATTGGTGAAGCAAAAGGTAGTGAAATATAAGGGATTTAAACGAGGAAAGGGTTGGTACATGACGTATGTTAAAGGGAATGGAGTTCCAGAGATATGCAGCATGCGTAAAATTTATCAAACGCTGCAGTTCGGTGAGGTGAAGGAGATGCCAGATAAACGGGACCTGGTAGTACGGGATTGGACGGATAATTTGAATTGAAGGTTTTCTAAAGTATAGGAAGGGCGTCGACTACTAATTACTTGAAATAGAAAGGAAGCTAGGAAATACTGGCATCGGAAGAATGGATAGAGCCACTTCAGCTCGGCGTAATACTAGGTTATGTGCGTAACTCTGCTGATCCCAAACATAAATCGTATTGTGCAATTCATAAGATATTTAAGTTTAGATTCGAGATAACCCGAGAGTCCACCATACACCAGGCAACCATAGTCCCCAAAGTGAGGGGGGGGGGCAAGAGAGGAAACTAAGAGTTGACGGGGTTTAAGTGAAAAGAGATAACGGATTCTATTGAAGTGCTTTGAGGTATTGATAGTTTAGATGAGGATTGACGAATGGATATGGAATGAGAATTCAAGAAGAAGATTTCACGAATGACGATGGATTTGCTAAAGGAGGTGGTTCTATGGAAGGGCATATAGAAATCGATTAGTTAGGATCTGGTGTTTAATAAGTGGATGGATGCTCGTAGAGTAAGGAGATCAAGGAAATAGGTCAATTTTTTTTTTATGTTATAAACTTGGAATAGAAAAACACCTAGGAGGTAATGTCTTCGGGAGGTTGGATAGAGCCACTTCAACTTGGTATACCAGCGGGAGACTTGTGAGGGCCTGGGAAACCCAAAGATAAATCTTATGAAGCAATTAATGAATGTCTTCAGTCTCAACTCTAGTCCTGCAGATAGCCCTCTATACACCAAGGATCCGAAGTCGAAGTGGAGGAACAAGACAGGATACTAAGAGCTGACCAGTATTTTTAGAAATGGACTCACGGAATTTTATTTTAAAATAAAAATAAAATATAAAATTAAAATTAAATCTGTACCTGGGGCTCCACTAAACCATCAAATTCCTCCAGAATCCAATCCTTGCAGCCCAAAATCCTTCGTAAAATCCTTAATGCTCCTTACTTTGTCACAAATCAAGTCATCCATCAGGACCTCAATATTCCATATGTTGCCGATTTGGCCAGAACCAGACACCGTTCCTTCCATAATAAACTTCTCAACCACCCAAATCCACTTGTTTCTAATCTGGCTTCTCCTTCATTACCTAATAATCCTCCTAGGCGTCTGAAAAGAAGATGGCCTCGAGATCTTCTTCTCTAGAAATGTTATTGGAGTTCTATCAGTGGTTAGATTCTCCACATGTTTTTATCATGTTACTATGTCACCTACAGCAAATTTACTTGTTGTATATATGTGTATACAGTTGTAAATATCAATAAATAAATTATTAAAAAAAAAAAAATCTGTACCACGAAGGGTTAGGGGTTCATTACTTTGTAAGGGGATATTATTACTAGATCAACGGTTGTGCAAGGAAGTGATTTGGTCAGAATCACGCCCGACCGCCAGATTTTGACTCAATTAAGGTTACCCAGTCTAGAAGGTTGGGTGGGCCCCAGGAGGGCTCCAGAACCCACAAGAATTGACTCACGGCTACAGTGTCACAGAAAACAATTTTCTGCCCAGCCAGATTCGAACTCAGGTCTTTGGAGTTAGTATCCACAAGCCTTACCCCGCGGCTACCCGCACCCCCGAAATATAAAATAAACATCAGAATTAGTTGGGAGATTGAGAAAAGGCTGTTGAGTAGCCAGGCCAATATGAAAGGATCCTTCGTTGCCTGATAACAGCCTATGAATTATCCCTTCATTGTCCATTGTTGTTGGTGATTTCTTTTATAATTGGACTTACTATATTCTAAGGTCCTTCATTAACCCTCTGATGTCTGAATGGGACTGTGAGATATTTTAAAATTCAGATTGTGCAATTTAGGGTGTTTAGCATGGAATAATGTAGGCGTAAGTTATATCTTGTGAATTAGTGTGTTTTTTTTTTCATGACCAGTTGTGAAGATGAAGTGTTCCTTCATGATTAGAGGCGCCAGAGTGCTGTTTCTGTTTCGAAACGGAATATTTAGATGTGTAAGTTATAGTACATGAACCCAAGAGGAGAAAAAAGTCAGTTACCGCACCCCAATTTTTTATTAATTTAATGAAAACTATGTATAAGTCAAAATTGATGAGTATGCCAAGTATAGGTAGGGGAATAAAAAATGGCGGCTACTTCAAAACCTTAAAAAAACATTAATTTTTCATTCGGAGCATATCATTAAAACTATCAACAAGCATAGAAAATCTAAGAGAGCATCATTTAAAGTAGAGTAAATTTAATAAACTGTAAGCCCTAATAGAGCTATTTGCGTTCAATAGTTCTCGAGATATAGCTTTTTAAAAAGCAACATTTCATGAAAAGGTATAGAATATACTGAAAGATAAGTAGTTAATGAATTTATTTTGAAAAATCTATATCTCAAAAATCTTTCGTCGTACAGATGCTAGCACTCAAATTAAAGCTAGTTAAATTAACTATAAAATAGTTTATAACGCTTATCATTGTAGGAATAGCTGTTTTTATGGTATTTGACAATAAAAAAATATCAAAATAAAAAAAAATATATCTTTAGACCCATAAGACGCACACATGTCTGCCAAAACTCAAAATAAAGGAAATTTAAATTACTATAAAGTAGTTAAGGACACTTATCTTCGTAGGGATAGTAGTTTTCATATTTACCAAAATAAATTGATTTACAGTTGTTCGGACAATAAGTTTGATTTATGAAACACTTTATTTCAGAAACCATTTTTCTAAAATCCAACATTTTATAAGAACAATTAAAATTTTTAATTTTGTGAGTTTATTTTGTCAAATATCATAAAAACTGCTATCCTACAGTGATAAGCGTTATAAACTATTTTATAGTTAATTTAACTAGCTTTAATTTGAGTACTGGCAGATATTTGTACCTTCTATGGTTTCAGAAATTAAGTTTTTCATAAATCAAACAACTATAAATCAATTTATTTTATTCATGAAAACTACTACTAAACATCGTAATCTACTTTATAGTACATTAAACTATGTTTAATTTGATTGCTAATAGACATCTGTACGTCACATAGTTCCTGAGATATAGATTTCTCAAAATAAATTAACTAACTACTAATCTTTCAGTAGATTTTTAAGAAATGTTGCTTTTTAAAAAGCTATATCTCGAGAACTATTGGACGTAAATAGCTCTATTAAGGCTAATATTTCAGCAAATTTACTCTTCTTTAAATAATGTTCTTTTAGATTTTCTTGTGTTGTTGGCAGTTTTTAAGATATAGAGCTCCGAATGAAAAATTAATGTTTTTTTAACGTTTTGAAACAGCGGCCATTTATTATTCCTCTACCTATACTTAGCAGACTCATCAGTTTTGACTAGTAATTATACCTAGTTTTCATTGAAGTAATCAAAAATTGGAGTGAAAAACTTCTTTTGATTTATATAATCAAACAATTTATATAATAAACATAACTGCAGATACAAATTTACCTTCTACGCCACAACCCCTGTTGAAGACCTGAAACTCAGGTCGAAACGTCGGCATAAAATAAATAAATATTTATGTTAGTTTTGTTTATTAATGTTGTTCTTTGTTGACCGCACCCCCGACAAACTTCTCCAATTATTATTTATATACATATAATATATTTCTTGCTCACATTTATATATATATATATAAATAATAATGTAATAAATCTACTACTGTCTTGTACATAGTTAGTAATCAACTAATTTATATTTTCAATCCATTATTGTGTATATTTCCAAATTTTTTTTCTCTAAATGATGGTTGCTGTCTTTTTGTTTTTATAGCCCTGATGAAGACCTGAAAATCAGGTCGAAACGTCGGCATAAATAAATATTTTTTGTTTATTTATATTTTTGGTTAATTTGTGTTTTATTTTAGCCCTGATGAATCTCTGCAAAGTTAGGCGAAACGTCTGCAAATAGTTGATAACTATTTCTGGACCTTCTTGTCCGCACTCTCGATATTCTCCTTCATTGTATATTGAAAATTCGATAGCTCAAAGTAAAATCGACCTCCTTTCGACTTCGATTTATCGAGTTCTCCCTATATAGAGAAGATATTAGCGCTAAAACTGTTGCCTACTAACCGTACCGTAGTGATGGAGGGATTGGAGCAGATCCAGCTGAGGCTTCACTAATTGCCTGCCTCGGTGATTAGTGCCCGGCTGCTCCTGCATAAACAATGTCCAAGCCCTGCAGCCTCTCTCATGTCCGGGATCTGGGCTTCGTCTGTCTGTAATGTACCAGTCCCCATTGTGTCTCCAATTATATCCTATCCTATTTCGAGGTGAAGGTGTTGGTGTCTAATCTCAAGGCGAGAAATAGAAATTCCAGCCATTAGTTCATCTATTTTATGTATTTTTTTCTTATCAATTTTTTTTTTAAAGGGAAAATCCCTTAGTTTTTTATATTTATTTAATGTGATTTAAAACTGTACAATTTTTTTATATTTTTATTTTCAAAACCTCTTTATTGATATATAATTTAAATTACAAATATATGATAATACAGAGTATATATACAAATTACATACTGACTTTGTTTGCCGTATGGCAGTATAAGTTGAGTTACAGGGTCCGCTGAAGGTGGTTTCACATTGGTAACATACTAGTTGGGGGCTTGCATAGAATGGAGAGGGACCATTCCGGCTGGTGATGGTGGTGGTGTGATGACTTAAGCTGCAGAGCCCGAAGTCCTTCCCTCGGCGAGGACGTCTACCAAGGGGACAGTGCTTTGCCACCTCCCAGGTCTTGTTGGAGGGGCGATATCTCTAAAGAGCGGGTTGGCACAGGTCTTAAGCCCATCAAAAAATTTGATGCGCCTTCGGCCTATATACTCCGGCACTGAGGGTAGCTGGAGTTCCTGGTGGATGGTGGTGTTTCTGGCCCTCTGTAGTGTAGTTCCACGGATTCGCCGGAGGACGGAATTCTGATAACTCTGCAGCTTTTCTAGCGTTGTTTTGTAGAGGTGACGCAGGAGTGGAGCACCATAGAGCAGAGTCGGTCGGATTATAGCCTTGTAGATTTGCAGCTTCAGCCTTAGTGAGAGTTGTGGCGATTTTAGGATATGGTAGAGCCTGTAGCTCTTCTGGCGGGCAGCTTAAGTCTCTCTCGAACGTGACTGGAGAAGGTGAGGTGCCTTTCCAATGTGACGCCCAGGTAGAGAATGGAGGTGGAGGTCCGCTGGTCGACTTCATCTACTTTGAATGTGGTAGGCAGTGGTTAAAACTGTACAAATAATAAATACAATTGAAAATCTTGGGAAGGAACCAACCATCGGTGGTACTTCAAACATTAATTTAAATTAGAAGGTCCCGTGGCCATCTTCTTTTCAGACACCTCGGAGGATTATCAGAGATTGTTAAGGATGAAAGATTCAGAATTAATGGGTTAGGATGGTTAAGGAGTTTGAAATGAAAACACGCATTTTGGGCCAAATCTGCAACGAATGAGATGTTAAGGGTTTTGTGAATGAGTTTATTTGTAACGTAATAAGGAGCATCAAGGATTTGACGTAGGATTTTGGATTGTAAGGATTGGAGCCCCAGAGCTCAATTCCATATGTCCGAATTGGTCTGATTATCGTAATGTATACTAATTTTTTGTAGTGAATGGGAAGTTTAGAGCGTTTGTCAAGTTTCTTGTCGTTTCAGTCTTGTGTGTGGATTCCAAGTAAGTCTCTTGTCAAGATGGAGTTCTAAGTATCGAATCTGTTCAACTGGTGTAAGTGGTGTATTTAGAAAGGATACTGTAGGACAGGAGGGTAGAGACTTCTAATTTAAATAAGCATTATATCTACATATATAAAAGGGAATGGTCGAATCTTTGTCCACAATAAACTTTTTGAATTACTGGACCGACTTACGTTTTTATTTCAAAATGTTCCCTTTCGCCGTGGAAAGGTTTAAAAATAATAAAATCCTTTAATTTTCGAGTAGACAATTTTTTTTTTTTAATAATTTATTGTTATTTACAACTGTAGTCATATATTCATCAAGTAAATTGCTGTAGGTGATATAGTGACATTTTTATAGTTACTAGTCTTATAGTAGTTTAATTTGACCTCACCGGGACCATATTTCATTCATTGATACACACGGTCAATCGGCAATCTTCCAGTATAAATCTATAGTTTTTCTGAAAGTGGTAATTTCGATCTTTTATTTAAAAGATGAAATAATAATTGAAGTCGGAAATTTAGCTTTTGTTTTGTTATTTTTATGTGGGATGTCCATGTAAGTCGTTTGGCCAATGTCAATCCAAGGTATTTTACTGTGTCTGTCCGGGCTAAACTTCGTTCGTTTAGAAAAACTGGAGGACATAGACCACGACGGAGTGTAAAAGTTATTTGTACTGATTTCTCAATGTTTATCCCTGTTTTCAAAGTAATGTAAAAAAAAAATTCTTACCTCAGTCAATTTTGTATTTACTTCTATTAAGTAAGTTGAATGCCCTATTACGTTTATTTGACTGTTGGTGATAGATTGACATGATACAAACATGATTATCCACATGTTTGTATCATGTCAATCTTTATTTGACTGTTGGTGATAGATTGACATGATACAAACATGTGGATAATCTTCCCATTGATAGAACTCCAATAACATTTCTAGTGTAGAAGATCTCGAGGTCATCTTCTTTTCAGGAGAATTGTGAGGTTATAAAGGAGGAGCCAGGTTAAAAACAAGTGGGTTTAGGTGGTTGGGAAATTCATATGGAAGGATTGGTATATGGTTCTGGCTAAATCGGCAACATATGGAACATTGACATACTGATGGATGACTTGGTTTGTGACAAAGTAAGGATCATTAAGGATTTTACGAAGTATTTTGGACTGTAAGGATTGGTTTCGGGAGGAATTCGATGGTTAAGTGGAACCCTAAAGCTCAACTCCGTATGTCGAGATAGGCCTTATAATAGTCATGTAGATCAGTCTTTTTGTAATGAATAGGAAGTTTAGACCGTTTGTCCAGTAAGTGCTGTAACAGTCTTTACTGTTTTATATTTCTTTTTCATAATTTTTTTATTTACTATTGTTTTCGTTTTGACTAATTATATAATTAAAATTAAAATTTGTATGAAGTGTCAGGGGTTCAGTACTTTGTCAAGAAGTACTGTTACTAGACTAACGGTTCTGCAAGGAGGTGATTTGGTCAGAATCACGCTCAACCACCAGATTTTTACCCAATTAAGGGTATCCATCTATTGTGTAATACCCTTTTGTAATTTTTGTTTATTTATACTTTTTACTGTTAATCTATTTTAGTTATTTGTATCTTTTTTAGCCCTGCAACGAAACGTTAAATCATTTTAAATAGTTAATTACACTACTTGGTTTTTTTTTATCAACAATTTTCCAATGAAAAATTTTTTTTGAAAATGTAAAAAATGTTATTGGAAGTGTTTAAATTGAAATAATACACATGTATATAAATGTATATACAAAAAAAAAAAAAAAAAATGAAAGTGTAAAAATTCTTATTAGCGGCAGAACGATCATAGCTAGTAGATGCCAGGACAGAACTAAATACCGTTCGAGATAATGCAAGATGGAAGGGATAGGGAACTTTTCTAACCACCCCCAACGCAAGCTAGAAAAGTACCCCCTCCCCCCCCCCCTTGAAGACACAATATCGCTACACGTGCTTTCAAGGAACCACGGCTTGACGATACTGGGTCATCAACTGTGGTAAAAGTGTTAAGGGTTTCCTTAATAACGGTCTGAGGAACGAAAAGTTGGAGAGGTATTATTTACATTATAATTGAAAAAGGATCAAATGAAACTTTTTTAAAGCTTAATTATGTTAATTATAAAATTAGGTGTATTTGCAGGAATTAGTTACCTTGATAATGACGATAAATGACCCGAAACGTAAGGACTGATAACAGTGTTTTTATTAAAAAAGAAGAATTTAACCTCAATATTCAAATATAAAATATATCACAAAATACTTCCTAGAAGATAATCGAGAATAAATATTTATTTATATATAAAATCCATTAATAAATTGGAAATCAGTGGCAGAGTAATTTGCCGTGAATGTTGCAAGTTGTCGACCGATAAAAGAGGAATAAAGTAGCCCCACTTGTTGCTCCTACTAAAACTTCCTCCCCCGACAACTTATTTAAAGTTTCCTGCCTACATTTTAAGCCCCCCAATTACTTTTATAGTTTTTATTTTTTAATACAGAAGGGTCAATCACCATTGTTTAATTTAGGTATTCCCCGGAGTAAAAATTGGGGGATATTACCCAAATTAATTATTATATGCTGGTAAGCTGGTTTAAATTAAGGAATTACTGATAGTTTGCTGGTAATGAGTGGACTGTATTTAAATAACATGATATAATATACTTTAAAATAAAATACCTCCATTCTGAATGGTTTGAACAAAATAGTTACAATGTGATTAGTTGGTTAGTGAGAAATTTGGTTTTATTACATGAATGGGTTTAAATATTGCAGTTTACTTGTGTGATGTTCTTGAGACTTGAAAGGTGATTCTTGTTTGAAGATGTACATGAAAGAAGGGTTCGTCTTGGTTCCTTTTTCTCATCCTCCCGCCGCCGCCGCCTCTCTCGCCTGAGTGTACAGATTTACTCCCTCATGATTTATGAGAAGAGACTTTCCTGAAGAGTACTGTCTCTTTCTTCACCAACAGAACAACCACAGGTCAAGATGGCTACTCAACTGGTACTCACCCCTTTGTTTTATTGGGATCAAGATGGCTGCCCAAGCTTCCTACCGCTTATCCCTGCCACCAGATGGCATAATGAACCTCAGTCCAGAAGTGAGGGGGCACCTTTCTTAAACAACCATAACTACTCGATAGGAGATAACTTATTATTTTTATTGATAAAAAACAATTAAAATCTGTACCATCACAACCCATGAAGAGTAAGGAGTTCAGTAATTTGCAGAGAAATACTGTTACTAAACCATCGGTTGTGCAAGGAGGTGATGTGGACAGAACCAGGCTCGACCTCCAGATTTTTAACCAATTAATAAGGCTAGGTGGACCCCAGGAGGGTTCCAGAACCCTCAACCAACACAAGAGTTGACTCACGGCTACAGTGTAACAGAATACAATTTCCTGCCCAGCCGGATTCGAACTTCGAGTTAGTAGCTACGCGTTTTACTCCGTGGCCACCGCCATTTTATTACTCGAATAATTTTGAATTATACTGACTACATGTTGTAGGTTTGTTAATGTAAAAAATAATATTAGTAAGCTTCATACAAAATGACAATTTTCATACGAAAGGTTACTTAGTTAAACAAATTTATAAAATCAAAATATTTTCATAAAAACTATAAGATGGCTGCTTGACGGAGTGGTCAAAGAAAAGCTCAAATATTGATTAAACTATTTTTATTGAGCCAACGTTTCGGCCCATAGGGCTTCATCAGGGCTACAAAAGATAGAAACACCTAAATGATATAAACATAAATGAAAAAAGTAAATGAAAATTAAAAAGATGTACTATGAAACGTAAAAACTAAATAAGAATAATAAAAAGTTATAGACAATTAATGGAAACGGAAATAATAACTGATAAAAAAAAAATATATAAATTAAATTACAAACTAAGAGATAGAAAAAAGAGGAATAAGAATTCCAGAGCTCTGACTTTAATTTATATAAATATAACATTTATATAATACTTTAATTTACATTTCCTCTTTTTATCTGTTATTAATTCCCTTTCCATTAACTGTCTATAACATTTAATTATTCTTATCTAGTTTTTACGTTTTATTATACAACTTTTTAATTTTTCATTTACTTTTCTAATTTTTGTTTACATCGTCATTGGGGTAGCATCGTGTAAACGGCCCTGTCTACCAACTCAAAGGTTGTGAGTTCGAGCCCGACCCTACCCGGGATTTCTTCAACATAAAATTATACAAAACTCACTCAGTTAGCGAATGGGTGGCACTCACAAAAAAAGGGGGTGGAGATGACGAACCCATCCTAGAAAAAAAAAACACGTTCACGAAACGCGTTTCATATTACATCTTTTTAATTTTTCATTTATGTTTACATCATTTAAGTGTTTGTATCTATTTTGGCCCTGATGAAGCCCTGCAACGTGGGGCGGAAACATTTGCTCGATATATATAGTTAAATCACTATTTTAATTTTTATTTGATCGCACCTGGATAATCTTCCTTTTCTATTTTTATTTAAAATATTTACAATCATTTTCTATAAATTCTCCCCAACGTGTTATTATCTTTTCAATCCCAGAAATTCAGGGTTTTGTGAAAAAATGAAGTCAGAAAATGCGTTTTTTATCTTAGAATCATTTTCAAAAATCTTAACTTTAGGGAAATTATTTAAATTTCAGAAGAGATGGTAATCTGTTGGAGATAGGTCTGTTGAACAAGATGAGGTCTGGTGTTGTCGTATAAGAGTATAGGTTCCTTCCAATTAACAAATGCAGATTGTTTTTTAACAATTGTTTGATACAACTTTATGTTAATATCACTGCAGTAAGATGAGTATGTGAAGGTTTCCTCCTGAAGTAAAGAGGAGAAATAAATCATTTCTGCTATTGGACACAACATAGAAACTAATTGTCCCTTAAGAACAACTACAAAGGTAATTTTAATTTTACAATAAAATATATTGGCCAAAAGCAGTGTGGCCACACTTAATAATAACTTATATTAAAATTGTATATAAATAATTTTAGATATAGATATACCTACCAACTACCCAACAGTTTCCTTTAATAATGTTGATCTTACCTCTGTCGAACAGATCCGCTACCTTGGACTACATCTGGGCAAACGACTAACCTGGAATCCTCATACAAGACTGAAAAGACAGGAAACTGCACGTCGATTTCGACTTTTACAGCACTTACTAGACAAACGGTCTAAATTTTCAATTCATTACAAAAGACTGATCTACATGACTGTAATGCTCCTTATTTTGTCACAAATAAAATCATACATAAAGAACTTAATGTTCCACATGTAACCGATCTAGCCCGAACCAGATATCACTCTTTCCATTATAAACTCTCTAGCCACCCAAACCCACTAGTTTGTAACCTTGCTTCCTCTTCCATTCCTGGCAATCCTCCGAGGCGCCTGAAAAGAAGATGGCCTCGTGACCTTATATTGTAAACTGTTTTTAGAGTTCTACTAATAGGTATTTTCTCTATACGCCTGTAACACTCCAATTTAACTGAGATCAGATTTACTAAATGTATTATACAGTTGTAAATAGCAATAAATAAACATTTAAAAACAAATACAAGATATAGAAAAAAAAAATTACATCTGTACTATTATAATATCGGATTAGATTGGTGAATTCTTGACGGACTTACTTGGAATCCACATACCGGACTGAAACGACAAGAAACTGCTCGTAGATTTCGATTGCTACAACACCTACTTGACAAACGCTCTAAACTTCCCATTCACTACAAAAAATTATTATATCAGACCAATTTGGTCATATGGAATTGAGCTCTGGGGCTCTACCAACCCATAAAATTCCTCCCGTATCCAATCCTTACAATCCAAAATCCTACGTAAAATCCTTTATGCTCCTTATTACGTTACAAATAAACTCATCCACAAAGACCTTAACATCCTATTCGTTGCAGATTTGACCCAAAACAGATATGCGTCTTTTCATTCCCAACTCCTTAACCATCCTAACCCATTAGTTTTTAATCTCCACTCCCTATAATCCTCCAAGACTCCGAGTATTTACTATTTTGTACAGATGTAAATTACATTAAATAAATAAAAAAGATTGGTGAACAAAAAGGTAGTTAAATGTAAGGTTTTAAACGAGGGGAGCATTAGTACATGACGTATATTAGAGGGAATGGAGTTCCAGTGATATGCAGCTCGGATGAAAAGTGATTTATCAAACGCAGCAGTTCGGTGAGGTCGAGGGTAGATGTCGGATAAACGGGACTTGGTAGTATGGGATTGGACAGAGAATGTGAAGGTAATATTTAGGAAAATTTATATTGACAAAGTAATCAATATTTTAATGGGAGTTATTAGAATATGTTATTTTTATATATGAAATGTGATTTTCTCTATAGAAATGTTTTAATTAACGATTAGTGATCGATATTGAATTGAAAACCTTCCTGGCTGATAGTATTTTGTCATGCATTGTGTATTCGAATAATATAATATGAACTATGTAAATAAATGCATATTTTTTATTCTATTCTATAATTTTGAATGATTTAATATTTCACTATCGAAATATAGATTTTAGCGTAGATTTAATAGAGATGAATTGAACTTATATTGGATCGTTTCATTTCAAATGTCAGTTATCACAGGAACTGTTATTTAGTAAAAAAAAATGTATAAAATCAGAATTGAATCCTCACGCAAGACTGAAAAGACAGGAAACTACACGCAGATTCCGACTATTACAGCACTAACTAGACAAACGGTCTAAACTTCCAATTCATTACAAAAGACTGATCTACATGACAATAATAAGGCCTATCTGGACATACGGAGTTGAGCTTTGGGGCTCCACTAAACCTCGTATCCAATCTTTACAATCCAAAATCCTTCGTAAAATTCTCAATGCTCCTTATTTTGTTACTAATAAAACTATCCATAAAGACCTAAATGTTCCTTATGTAACCGATCTAGCCCGAACCCGATATTATTCCTTCCATAATAAACTTCCTAACCACCCAAACCCACTCGTTTCTAACCTTGCTTCCTCTTCCATTCCTGGCAATATTCCGAGGCGCCTGAAAAGAAGATGGCCTCTTGACCTTATATTGTAAACTGTTTTTAGAGTTCTACTACTGGGTAGTATCTCTACATCCTGTATCATATCATTATGTCATTATGATCAAATTTACTGGTTGTATTTTTTTATACAGTTGTAAATATCAATAAATAAATAAAATTAAAATAAAAATTAAAAATAAATAAAATCAGAACATTTTTCAATACCAGAAATGTAAAATTTTGTGAAGTAATGAAGTCAGAAAATGCGTTTTTGACCTGAGAATCATTTTGAAAAATTTTACTTTTAAGAAAATTGTCTGAATTTCTGAACAGATGGAAATCTATTGGAGATAAGTCTGGTGAATTAGCTGGGTGTGGAAGGCTTTGTAACACAACTCGTCTAGTTTCTTCGCTGTCTCCCATCAAAACATGAGGTCTGGCGTTGTCGTATAAGAGTATAGGTTCCTTCCGATTAACCGATGTAGATTGTTTTTGACAAGTTATTGATGTATAATGTTAATATCACTTGCCGTGTATGGTTTCAATCGTTCTAAGGCTGACCGGGGGTTCCCAAAAAGCATTATATCTATTTATTCATATATTTATGTATTTAATGTATTTTTATTATGTATCTCTATCAGTTCCTGATGGGAACTCAAGAACTAGATATTATAGACCCCCTTGCTATGGTGTGCTAGATATGAATATTTGTAATTATTCATTGGAGTTCTTCTCCAACGATGTCCTGTTTATCAATTTACTATGCTATTATGAGGTGGCATGCAGGGATTCTGCATTGGTTTATATTTACAATTATATCTACATGAGCAAGATGTTATGATATTGTAAATAATATTATGAGAGAGCATTGTTCCAGTAACCTACGGTAACGGAAAGGTTGAATCAGAAAGGCTGCCATGTAGGACCAGTAGCGCCCATGTGGCCAGCATCAAAAGCTTGCCTCCTCCAGCGCTCTTGGTGGCAAGAGAAGTAACCCAGACTAGTGTGAGATAGCCATCTTGTCTTCAACCAGAGAAGCGTCTATCCTTTATTTTTGTTCACTGATCATTAATATCTACATGAGTGAGTAGATTTTCTTGAGTGGTTCCCAGCACCAGAGGGAGGAGAGGCTTGGAGATGCAGGGGGAAGAAAGAAGTAAGTCCACATAGCAATATTTAACATCCACATCATCATCAACCACCTCAATGTTAGATCTACAATTTCCATAGCCCAGTCATACAAAATTCTACTAACAATCTAATCATAATGTTTTGTTTCGGCCACCCACTACACCTCTTGTAACATAAAACTATAGAATTTTATTACATTTAATCATGTTTCATTTTTCAATTATACAGTCCACTCCAACCCAACCAGCCAACCAAAAGTGAAGTGTGTCTTACAATGCGGTTGAAGGCATACTTCATACAAGCATGGTAAGTCTATTTTCTTAAGCTTTAATTACTATATTATGAATTGAGAAGTACCAGTTGGGATATTTGTTATTTTTATTGACTCTAAGTTTATAAATTCTATAATTTCCATTCAAAATACAACTGAAAGGTCTTACTTTACTTGGTGCGTCTGTCAGCTTGGCAGTATTGCCGGCGGATCTTCGTCTCGCTGAAAAGAGCTTCCCTGTTCGGCGGCCGGCTCTGGCTTGGCGGCCTCGGGACTCTCTCAATCTTGGTGTCTTACACCAACTGTCCCTACACTCGGTTCATTGGCTTCTCAAAACTGTCTTCAATTCTCCCACTCTAGAACTGTGTCCTATACCTCTACAACTCACTCTTTTAACTCCCTTTCTCCCATCTACTTTTCATTCATCCTCACTTCCGATGTTGTCTTCACATTGGCCAAATCCAGTTCCCACTCTTTTACTTATGGTCAAGAGGGGTGGGTAGGTTATTGGTCTTTAGGTTCCTTGTGGGGCCTCTCTTTTGATACATAGTACAGGCGTTTCCCTTATCGTCAGGTTCCATTGACCTAAGGGCTGCCTTCTTTCACACAGGTCACCACCTTGGCTATGGATTTCAGTGTGCTCAGGTGCGGTGCCTTTTTGGTTCCAGCTGATATATACTTGATATATCATATGATATATCTTCTTATATATACACATCACTTTTAATATGCTTTATCACCCAGGTCAATGCCTCAGGCGGCTCCTTTGTGTATGAATCCATGATATGCCGCCAAAAGAACCTTCCTTAAATTCCAATTTCTCTTTTCCCAACTGGTACTTCTCCTAATACATATCACACTGCATTACGCTGTAGATGTGACGGTTTCACGTCTAAGTAAAAAGGAGAAATGAATTAGTCCTGCTATTCAATAAAACACAGAACTAATAATTTGTTGGATGTAAATTCGGTTTTGGAATGTTTCTCAGTATTCATGTTTAACCACTGACTTGAGTGACGGCTGTTGCCATATTGGTGTTTGATTCTTTCGAGAAAAGGTTTTCTTTTTTTGCTTGATAAGCACTGAAACGCATGTCATACTGCCACGTACATACATTAAGTTAAAGAACTTTTTTTTAAATATGAAGAAGATGATCAGGGTAGCGGTTAAAAAGAACTAAAATAGTTAACAACTATTTATTTCCGACGTACGCCCCACTTGGAGAGACTCATCAGGGCTAAAAAATTTATTAAAACAACTAAGAACATTTTGAAATACTAAGATAATAAGATTCAAAAACGTAAATTAAGGTAGAGTTAAAATAATGTAAAAATAAGCAAAAAGAAAATTATATACTGTAAAAAAATGATGTAATATATAAGAAGATGTTCAGGGTTGCAGATAAAAAGAGAAACAAAAGTAGTTTACAACTGTTACACAGTTGTGTATATATACCTTTACCTGTGAACAGCCCTGATGAAGCCCTGCAAAGTGGGGCGAAACGTCGGAAAATAAATAGTTGTAAACTATTTTTGTTTCTCTTTTGACCGCAACCCTGACCATCTTCTTATATATAAATTTTTACGGTCAACTATATATACATATAAAAAAAATAATGTTTTGTTTGGTCAGGTCAAATTTATTTGCGAATTCCAACGTGTTCTATCCTCAACTAACCAAACACAGTTATACTTTTTTATGCTGTAATATTACTTTCACGACAGATATCTGTCACGCGGAAACGGACCTTGAGGAATTATGCACACGTATACACCCACAGATTGAGGACAATGATTATTGATTCCTCCGGCGCGGCTAAAAGGCCGTCATAATGAGGACTCTAATTATCACACTAACCACCAGAGCGGGCTCGGGTGTGGTCCAATCGATGTGGGCCACCAGATGGCAGCTATCCCACTAATGGTTCACAAAAACACACGCACTTTACTCCTCCTTCTAGCCAGGCTGTAAACAACCCTACTCGAATCCAAACGACATCCCGATATGGGACATCTGTCGCCTGAGATACAGGGAAGAATGCGAATTCTTTATGGTGGAGTTAGTGAATTTTCTCAATATTAAATACTGAACGATATAACGATCCTATTACCAATTAATACGGTATATGCATACATTTATTTATTGTTTTTTAATTTATTTATTTAATCTAATTTAAATCTGGAGTTGAGCTTTGGGGCTCCACTAAACTTTCGAATTCTTCTCGTATCCAATCCTTCGTAAAATCCTCAATGCTCCTTCTTTTTTTATTAATAAAACCATTCATAAAGACCTAAATGTTCCTTATGTAACCGATCTAGCCCGAACCCGATATCATTCCTTCCATTATAAACTCCCTAACCACCCAAACCCACTAGTTTCTAACCTTGCTTCTTCATCCATTCCTGGCAATCCTCTGAGGCGCCTGAATAGAAGATGCCCACGTGACCATAAGGTTAACTCTAAAAACATTTTACAATATAAATTGTAAAATGTTTTTAGAGTTAACTAGAGTAAACTACTGTTTAATTAGAGTAAACTACTGTTTAATTAGAGTAAACTACTGGGTAGTTTCTTTAC
>NW_027108717.1:0-2056 GCF_000696795.3 Halyomorpha halys | reverse complement strand
TTGTAAAATGTTTTTAGAGTTAACTAGAGTAAACTACTGTTTAATTAGAGTAAACTACTGTTTAATTAGAGTAAACTACTGGGTAGTTTCTTTACATGCTGTATCATATCATTATCATTATGTCATTATGATCAAATTTACTTGTTGTATTTTTTATACAGTTGTAAATATCAATAAATAAATAAATAAATCTGTACATAATTATAAATACAATAAGTAAATATATGGAATGTTTCATTTACAGTTGAAAATCTTGGGAAGGAACCACCCATTGGTGGTACTTCAAGCATTAATTTAAATTAGAAGGTCCCGTGGCCATCTTCTTTTCAGACGCCTCAGAGGATTATCAGGGATTGTTAAGGATGAGAGATTAAGAATCAGAACCATATACCATTCCTCCATGATAAACTTCTCAACCACCCAAATCCACTTGTTTCTAACCTGGCTTCTCCTTTATTAGCTAATAGTCCTCCTAGGCGTCTGAAAAGAAGATGGCCTCGAGATCTTCTCGTCTAGAAATGTTATTGGAGTTCTATCACTGGGTAGATTCTCCACATGTTTGTATCATGTCACTATGTCACCTACAGCAAATTTGCTCGTTGTATATATTTGTATACAGTTGAAAATAACAATAAATAAATTATTAAAAAAAAAAAAAGATTGTTCTTGAGGATGGCCGAATTGGCCGAAACTATAAAATTATATAAAAAATATTTAAAATTATACTCATGAAAAAAATATATGTAATTAATGTAATATATTAGTAAAATTTTAGAGTGAACGAAATAAAATATATAGTTATATAAGACAAAAGGCCATAATAAGTAAATGTGGCAATAATAAGATGTGGTGAACATAACTTGATAACGTGAGAAAAAAGAAAGAATGTGAAAAGAGTAGAGAAGGAGAAGGGGAGTAAAAAGAAAGATGAAAAAAAAAATGTGAAAAACATACCGACTTGTTGCATATCACAAGTGCAATGGCATATATTGACATCTATTTATGTCAACGGTCTACTATAAACTCAACATTATGCACATGTTTAACATTTGTTGATTTTGTTGTAAATCAATCTGTTTTCAGGTAATTGAGGCATAAGTTCGAATTCCGCCATATATTTGCTAAAGATATAAATCGAATGCAATAGAGCCATTGCTGATAGTCGTTTATCATAACTTACAAATCAACAAAATCGAACATTTAGAACAAAAATGAAACGCACTAATAAAACTGAAAATCTCAAAATTGTCGCCACTTTACCACCTAAACTATATTGCTTTTACAACATTATCTTAAAAATTACGAATAGTAATGTAGAAAAGAAAACAGATATTTGAAAACATGATGGAGGAATTTACTATATTTATGGAACCACCAAATAACATTCAAATTCAATAGTGCATTTGATTAAAATAAGAATAACGTGTTTTGTTTTCACCATGGCAACCGTAACAAGATCACAACAAAAAAATATTAAAATTCAATCTTTCCTGGCCGACCCGCCCCGCTAAACCCCCCCCCCCCTTCTTCGTACCCTTCAGTAGAAAAATAGTTATTATCAAGTACAAATATAAATACAAGATATATTCAAGTTCTAAATCCTTGTTTTACCCGGAGGTATTTTAAGGTTGATAAGTGTGCCACCACTGGTTACATTCAAAATTCATTTATCAGTTAAGTCTTATCAGGTTCGAAAACTCAAACAAATGGAATAAGGGAGAAGTAATGATACTCTCGATTGAAACTGAAACACTGTTTTATTCATTTTTTTTTTCTCTGATCTCTCTAAAACAGAAAGAAACGATGAATTAGTGTATTGCCTTTTACTACCTTTGGTATTTTAAGGTTACCTGTTATGTTTATTGTTATTTATGAAATATCCATTCTGAATGGTACTATTTTTAAATCCGGAGGTTGATTTTATTCATTTCAGCACTACTCTTATATAATTTTAATATATAAAAATATTAAAAATATACAATCTCAAACAGGCTTTAGAAACATGTATTATAAACTATTAATGGATAAATAAAAATCTGCTCTTATTTAGCAATGA
>NW_027108716.1:0-1919 GCF_000696795.3 Halyomorpha halys | reverse complement strand
GAGAATCCCAATTTTTTTTCCTCCTGCTAGAACAGCGCATAAATGGTAATATAATTGAAATAATAATTCATCTCATTATAACCGTAATGTGACCGTATATATAATTGACCGTATAATGAAGATACGGTCAAAAGAGAAACAAAAATAGTTAACAAATATTCATTTTCCGATTTTTCGCCCAAAAAATACCATGAAAACAACTACTGTGAAAATAAGTGTCATAAACTACTTTATAGTGGATGTAACTAGCTTTAATTTGAGCGTTTATATACATATATCCATCGGATCGTTACCGAGATATATTTTTTTAATAAAACTAAACTTTTGTCAGAAAGAAAATTTGTTGCAGATTTTTTTTTTTTACATTTTACCAAAAATTGATTTATATTTATATTTATTTAAAAATATATAAAAATGAAAAATAGTTTATTATTCTGGGACTCGGTTCCTTTAGAACAATTACAAAGGTAATTTTAATTTTACAATAATATATATTGGCCAAAAAAATAGTTTGATCAGACGTAATTACAACTTATATTAAAATGTTATAGAAATAATTTTAAATACAGAGAAAAAAATAAATTAAAAAGCTAACTGACTAAAGACATAAAAAATGAACAAAAAGGTAGTTACCAGGAGGATTACCATTGATGCGGTGAGAGGGAAGCGCTGGGATCTTTTGAGCTCTGCTCTACCTCTCACACGTGGGGAATAGAGTGGGCTCAGGGATCCTCAGGTCCATTGTGTAAATATTGTATATAAGAGTGTAAACTAAAGATTATATTATTTTATCATTATGTTATTTTATTTATTTATTTTTTCATACAGATAGTTTGATTATGTTCATTTTGTTTGTCTTTCTGTTTGTATATATTTTAAGAGAGTTTTTTTTTAATTTATTTATTTTTATTCTTATATTATTTTATTTTATGAATGGAATATGGTCCGGTTGCGGTAAAAAAAAACTCAAATAGTAGATAATTATACTATTTTATTGAGCCAACATTTCGTCCCAGGTTGCAGGGCTAAAAAAGATACAGACACTATAGTTACAAAAAGGAAAAAAACATAAGTGTATATATATTTTATTTATTTTTTTTTTTTATATCGTCCCATGAGGATTTCAAAGGATAAATTATGGCTCCTTTGTTAGCTAGCCCCGTAGCAATATCATTAACCCTTAATTAGTAAGTACTATTGACTAACATATATTGTGCAATTGCTCAGGTATTCCTTACGTCAATGCAGGTCTATTGAACCATCTTCTTTTATTGAGAGAGAACACAGCCTGCGTTCTTTACGATTAGCATTGTTCTGCGAAATGAGCTGACTTGGTCTCCTTTTACATCATGGCTTGGCCTTCAGTTCTTGTGAATAATGCAAAATGGAATAGCAAATAGAAGAATTGTATGGGAGAAGAATAAGTTGGAAATTTAACTACATTGCGGCCTCTCTAAATTTATTGTAGAATAAGGCACTAATCTTCAAAGAAGGTTTTTAGTAAAACTGTCCGAGATATAAACAATTTTATTCAAAGTCGATAGTCAGACAAATTTATATTTTTCTTTTAATACACAGTTAATTAAAGAAAAAGGATGTCCTGCAGCAACCTGGTCTTGTTTTCGGGTTGTGGTTGGGTTTCCCAGGTTGTAGGACACTGCTCCTTTAGCTGTAGGTAACTGGGAGTGGAACTTCATGAACCTTTTTTTGATGTAATCCTCTATTGACTCTATTTTTGATTCCCGATACAATTGGTTGTTTCTTACAAACCAAGAAGTATTTACTGCAATTTTTACGACATTCCTTTGAAAAGATTGGGTATTTGAGAATCCCAATTTTTTTTCCTCCTGCTAGAACAGCGCATAAATGGTAATATAATTGAAATAATAATTCATCTCATTATAACCGTAATGTGACCG
>NW_027108715.1:0-931 GCF_000696795.3 Halyomorpha halys | reverse complement strand
GTGGGCCTATTGGTCCTTTTTGCCATCCCAAAGGCAGGTCAATGGAATGGCTCTTTAATATATCTTATTCCTCTATATCGAACCTTTTTGACTTTATAATGAAATTGAAAAGGGGCGCCCAATCTATAGAGGAAGCCTCATTTTCTAGGATTCTATCAGAGCCTAAAAGCCTATATCTTAGTGATGCATACCTACCACAGTCTGCTATGTAATGTAAGGCCGTCTGTGGGGCCTGTCCGTATAAGCAGCAGGTTTCATCATGGATTACTCCACGTATCTTAAGGTGTCTTTTAAGTCTGCAATGACCTGTAAGAACTCCTATTAATAATCGGAGTTCGTTTCTGTTAGGCCTAGCAGCCAATTAGTTTTAGAAGTAGAGGGTTTAGCTATTAAAATCTTGGTCTGTCTCAGCCCTATGCTGTCAGAGATGGGCAAAAATTAGCTATAGTTGAAACCGTTAGCTTAAACTGTCATGGATATAATATTTATTTATCAATGGTTCATTCATGGATAAGGATTGTATCCATGGCAACTTTAACTATTAGTTACAACCATAGTTAAGGGCCGCCCATAGCTCAGTGGTTAAGACACAGTCTTACCAATTTGATGTTTATTGGCGGTGCCGGTTCAAATCCGGCCTGGGACGTCGACTTTTTTCATTGCGTGGCGGTCCCACAAAATGAAGAACTTTGACCCCCAACCATGGTTAGGCAGTATAGGACTCCAAAGGGAGTCTTGGCCGAAAAAAAAAAAAAAAAAAAAAAAAAAAAACCATAGTTAATTTTTCCCATCTCTGACTGCAACGCACTACTATATAAATTCATATAATTCAATAAACTTCGAATGGATGCCTGGGACCCTGCAGTATACCTGGCACTGAGGGAACTGAAATGGTTTTAAGAACACTCCTACTAATCCAAAGCACATATAT
>NW_027108714.1:0-9056 GCF_000696795.3 Halyomorpha halys | reverse complement strand
TTTTTTCTATTAAATATGATTTTTATTTTTAATATTTTCGTGGAAAAAAGAGGCTACTGATTAAATCTCTCTTTAAACCAGCTGATGTATCAACAGGATTGATCAAATTCTGATATCTTTTAGGTCAGACTGTGATAGGCTATTGTCAGGGATGGGCAAAAATTAGCTATGGATAAATCTACAGCTAAAATTAAAAAATGAAACAATTGGACAAAATTGAAAATTCGTGAATAGTATGATGAATTTCGAGAATCATCTTGAGGTAATATGTGACTATGGTACCAGATTAATAGAAAATTGATGTCATAGTCTCGAAGAAAAGTTATAGAGGTAAACATCATACAAATCAATGAAATCCAATCTCAATCACAAAGGTTTAAAAAAATTTAGTAACAGAGGTATTTCAATGCAGAAGTGTCAGGAAATCTTGATATTATCAGTAATACAGGTTTTTCAGATATCCTTGGCTCACTTAATCCAGTTACACTGTATTTCTTTTTATTTTGAACTAGCAGACCCGGCAATGCTTCGCTATTTCTATATTTGAGGAAGTATATGGGTTAATTGAACACTATCGAAACTTTAATATAAAATAATATATTGTTTTAATTAAATAAAAATGAAAATTGATAGTTTTTACTTTATTCTCATATCTAATGTATAGTTTTGAAGATGACTAGGTCAAATAAAAAGATTAAATATTAAATAAATATGAATTTTTAATTTTTAATTATATATAATATTATAGACTCTTAATCTCAGGGTGGGTTTCTAGGCAATAAGAACAGTCAACTTGTTTATTAACTGCCTTTACAAATATACTTAAATTCTATTTTGTACCACACTAACCAATTTATGCTCTTCTATGATGACAGATGGTTTTTGATGACTCCTATTTCACAAACTAACACTGTCTTTAAACAAAACCTTGGAATTTTCAACTCACTTCTCATCCACTGAAATGTGTTGTTTGGCGATCCAAACAAAGAGTCCCTTATTCTTTTTGGGTGACTCTTCAATGTCTTCTTTTCTTTAAAATGTGATTCTTCAAGATGTCTACTCTTGAGCTAGACAAAAGATGATGGTCTCCTACATCCAGGAAACATCATTCCCTACCCGTGCCTAAGTAACGAATGATCATGAAACCAAACGTCCTGTCTCTAAGTGTTCCTTGTAAACATCGATTGTAGCACAACAGTTTTTGAGTTTTTGCATATGATGTTCTTTATGAATATTTTTCTTTAGTACTTATTCTTGACTTCTATTTTTTCTTAAATGTATTATAATTTCAATTATGATGGGAAGTTAAAATAAAGTTTTTAAAATATTTGAATCTGCTCAACATGGCCGCGATTCAACAAACTTTTGGCAAGACACGCGCCACTATCTTCTTTGTTTTGAATAACGATCTTTTACACTCCATATTTGACTGAACAAAATTGGTTAGCTTTCTTTTTGGTTAAACAAAGCAAATGAAAAATATCGAAACATGATGAAACGATACATCAAATAAAAACTTTATACATAAAAATATACTATTTACTCAAATAGAGGATATTACAATATAGATGTAGTGATAAGACGGTAACTATAGTAACTTAAGTGATAACAGCTAACTTCACTATAAAATTGTTAATACTGGTCTGATTAAGTTTTTTTTTTCCATTGAGATAATTTATTTATACATCATGTTTAATGATCTATAAAAATGTAGTAAACGATTTTTTAGAAGTGAAACAAAGTTTATTTCGTTTTTAGCATCCCAAGAAACCCTTAAATATGAATTTTCGAAAAAATCGGAAAATAAAATTTTCGCCTTACGTTGGCCTTTGATTTCTTTTGAAAAAAAAAAAAATAGAATTAAATTCAACATGACTCTACCAATCTACCCCAAACTTGAAAATATTTTTTTCTTATTTTTCAGTAGGAAACAAATCAATTTGCCCATAATAATCATGAAAAAATGTATACTTTTTGAGCTGTGTCAAAAATATTTAATTTTGTTTTTTCCTAAAAAAATCGGGCCAGCCTATAATGTTCTGATGAAAATCTTGAACATTTAGCAAAAAGCCGCATCACAATTGGATGAATGGTATGACAGTGCATAAGCGCATAAAGTACGAACAAACAAATATTGCTTTTTATATATTAGATTAATTACAAATTGTGATTTAATTCTCTTGTTTAATTTTTTTTTTTTTTTTTTACTTGCTTGCATCTTTTTTATACTGATACACAAAAGATGGTTTTATTGATTGTTACAGGTGGAAGCAGTCGACCGCCTAGGCCGACACCTCCCCCTCCTCCCGTAACCAGCCCTACTAAAAAGGACAACACAGACCTTTAGGCATTGTTTATCATTCAATTATGTACAGAGAGAAAAAGAGAATATCGTTTTAATGTTTAGATATGTAAAGTATATATAGATATTTTATTTAGACGTAGTTAGCCAAGACGGAACCCGACTGATTACCACAGGTTTCCGATGCATGAACAATTATATTTAATTGTCTGGTGCTTCGTAAAGTTACCAGGAGTGTTATAGAAAAGTGGTGCCTCTGTATATAACTTATCTTAACTGCCTTTTTATTATTATTATTTTTCTTCTTTAATTGTAATTATTAATGTAACTAATAACTTATATTATGTTTAATTTTTTGTTATTAGGCGTATAAAGAGCTTTTTGCTTCACGACTGTTAATTTTGTTAGGATTTTTTTTTTTTTTTTTGGCAACTCTCAGGGATGAAAATAATTTAATTTATTGTTAAAAAGAAATTCTGAAATATGCCTACTCAACCACCTACATTTTTTTTTGTTTTTAAGATTATTTTTGAACTAAGGAAAATATTTTTCTCAGAAAATCATTATTCGGTTTGAATACTTCATCTATAGCATTCTATTAATATTTGTACTGCTTCCATTCCTGTTATGAAATAGGTATCGAAAACTAATTAATTTTACATTTTATATATTTCAATGCATCAATGATTTTTAAAAAAATTTTATTACCTAATACTACTCTGATTTACTAAATTATTAATTAATTAAAAGGTATAGTATTCAATTTGCATTCCTTAACTAATAGCTTTGTGGTTTAATGAAGTTTCTTTTCGAAGACTATTCTAACCCGTTATTGAACTTTTTTCAAGTGCTGTCTTGAAGAACATGCGAATTTAATTAAGTAGTACGAGACCGAGTCATTCGATCTACCATATTTCGCATTTATTTTAAATATCAATTTGATTCGTTCCATTATATGACCTAAGCTTTTTTTTTTTAAAATTAAAAATCATAATTGCTTAATTGTTAAAAACTTAAAATAAAAATACACTGTTTTTAATACATATATTTATTATATTCTTGAACGTTTGAGGGATGCTATATCTTCCTCTACAACTTAATATAATTAACTGTTGGTTTACAAACAGTATATTTTTAAAGTGTTAAAATTATTAGTATGATAAGTTTTTTTAAAATTTTGATTACAAAACAGTGTTACTTAATCATCGATTTCTGCTCTAAGTGAAAGTTAAATTGTTAAGGTTACCTTAGTAACCTTAACAATATATCCCTCTTCAGCATAATATAGTTCACTCTTTGCTTTAAAAACAATAAATGTAATGTGTTACAATTATCTACATTATGAAATTTTTTTAAATTTTGATTACAAAACAATTTTACTTAATGATTTCTGCTTTGGAGGAAAGTTAAATTGTTAAGGTTACTAAGGTAACCTTAAAAATTTAACTTAGGTTACCTTAGTAACCTTAACAATATCCCCATCTTCAGCATAATATAATTCACTGTTGGTTTTAAAAAACAGTAAATTTAAAGTGTTAAAATAATCAGTACAATAAAATTTTTATAACAAAACAATGTTACTTGATTAATGATTTCTGCTCTAAAGGAAAGTTTAAACAACAGTGTATTTTTATTATAAGTTTTTGACCTCTCTGCAATTATAATTTTCTATCTTTTTGATTTGTTTTTATTAATATTTCCAGACATTTTAGAATATAATTAATAGAGGAGTTATGTTAGTTAGGGTTGAAATAATTTTAGAAAATATCGTTGATTAAAATTTATTTTTATTAGACAATAAAAATAACAGTCATACTAATTATGGTAATGATATAAAATTATTATTAAACATTATCAGAAATTAAGTCCATTACTTATACAATGAAGATTTAGTACTATGTTTTCCAGTATAAATTTTGCCTAAAACATCACTTGTATAAATAAATCTTCTATATTCTGTATATTTAGCCACATATTAAATGTACATTATTTGCATTCCTGGAATCAAAAGCTCCAATTATAGTTTTGGTTTCAGTAAGATTAAAGAATTTTTGAAATGAATAGAAAGTTGTTATTACTTAGAGGGTTAAATGACTCCGTAAATGTAAAAGTAATCATTTTAATACTTATTTTTATCCAAATAAAAAAAAAATTCATAAGACTTTTTTTTATTTAAATAAGCTGAGTAAAGAATTTATGTAAGTTATAATAATTTGAAGATACTAAAAAAATCATTTAAAGTCTCAAAATGGGTCATTTGTACCCTACCCGTGTTATGATATATAATTGAAAACCACAGGCCTATTGATTGTTAGAATTACTGAGATGGCAATAAACAGCACAGCTTTATACAGTTACTAACGTTTTATAGCTTTTGATGCATCAGTACTTGACAATAAGTTTTTTATATAAATTCCTAATTGCAAATATTTTATCAGTCTTCCAGTACCAAGTTTTTCTCTTCTCTTTTTTTTTTTTTTTACTAAAAGAATTATAATGTTCTGAATATCTGTATATAATTATTTATTTCCATAGTTTCACATATTCCACATATAAGTGGATTGAGAGTACTAATAGCAATTTGTCTTGTAATTGCCAATAGTTTTTTGAAAATATCATGAATGATCGAGTTTTCTCAATTTTTATGTGAAATTTTCAATTTTATTTTGTTGCATTATATTCACTATTTTAGGATTTTTCCTTCACAATTTTATACATCTCGTAAAGATGTTCTAAACTCATTCGTGCCTTTTTAGCTTTACGGAATATATTCCTACTATTAGATAAAGAAATTAGTATTACAGATATATTTTTAGTAGGATAGAATTTTTTCTGCCTGCGGGTTGCTAAATCCTAAAAATATCAAAGTAAAAAAAATGCTCTCTTTTTGTTTTTTTTTTTCTTTGTTAGTTTTTTTTTTACTAATCGTTTAGACCATAGTTACTCTTTTTTTGGACCTTTTTAGTTTTGACATAGGTCTTCCAAGTGACGTTTTAATTTTGTAATCGTGCTTGAATGAGAGATTGAAGAAGATTCGTAAAAGTGTATATATATATTTTCTTCTCTATTGTGATATTTGACATTATGCATATTTTTTAATTATTATCGTAATAAAAATGTTAAAATTATTTTTTAGCTTTCACACACAATTTTAATGTACATTCTAAGAAATTATTTTGAAAAGAATAAAAAAAAAAGTGACGTAATTGTGATCTATTTATATAATATTGTACCGTAATTATTTTAAAATATTAATGTGTAGAAAACAAAAACCAAAACTAAACATATTTTATTTATGCGCATATGATTGTAATATTCTGACAGAGGCAGGCTATATTACTTTAAAGGTGCAATGTAGCTGTAAAATTATAAAAATTAGATTTACAAATGGTTTTTGTACATGTTCTTAAGTTAGCATAAGATCATGTCATCATTTTCATTAAATATATTTATATCATTGATAACTGCACTCATTGTTTTATTTATTTATGTTATATTCTTTTTTTTTTTTATATGAGAAGACGTTTGCGGGCACGGTCCGTAAATAAGTAAAACTTATTTATTAGTGCTAACGTTGCCAATACCACCAGAACTTCAAGCCTTCATCAGGGCTAAGAACAAAAAACAAGATAACAACCATTGTTGGAGGGTTCTTAAGGTAACATATCTGTACCTAACTTTTCCCCTTTTTCTTCTTCGTTCTTCCTGTTCGAATGGCCATGTCTTGGAATAATAAAATGAAGTAATCAGTACTCTTGAGATCATCCTCCAGGATGCCAAACAGCTTGGTCGCCAAGTCGGTTGGTTGAGATCATCTCTGTCTTTTTTGTTCCTCCATAAGTACGCATTTTTGGATAATGTGTTCCATTCTCTCTCCGCCTTAACCACATTTACAAAGAGGAGTTAGATCAATTTTAGATTCCTTGTAGAGGTGAGAGTTGTGCCAGTTATATCTAGTTCTAAGCCGGAAAATCAAAACATGTTCCCTCCTTGAAAGTGAGTAGTTTGGATCTCTGCGTTTGAAGTCAGGATCCTGATTAGTCCTCATCTACTGAACACTTTTAGCTTCTTCCAGTCGAGTTATAGTGGTGATTTTGAATAATTTGGAGCCCTCCTTCACAAGTTTATCAGCCAGTTCATTCCCAGTTATTTCACAGTGCACTGGGATCCACTTCATTGTAACTTGTTCGTAGCCCCTTTTCCGATGTGTGCTGGTAATGTACACAAATATTCTAATAAATAGGATTTTTTAGTAAATCATCAGGCAAGATACTGCTGGCTCTTTCATCAGTAGGCTATGGTGATGTCCTTAAGGTCCGGTATGAACTAAAAGAGAAAAAGAGAACGAGTGTCCTAGCAAAATAGATAGAAGCCTACTATCTCACCTCTTAGCTTATGTGAAACAAAATCCTCTCAACTTGCTTATGTGATTAGCTGTCTTACTTTAACAAAAAAAAAGTAGTTCCCATTCTTCTTAATTAAATTTACAATAATAAACTAACACCATAATGATTAAAGTGAAATATAAAATACTAGAAAATGAGAAGACTACAGATAATTTAGGTATCTAAGTAGTATTGAAGACAATGTATAGTGCAAGTATCATAAGAAGATAGAAAGCAGTAGAAGAAAGGTAAGAAAAAAAATAAATATATATATAGTAAGTAAATACATTTACAAAACAAAAATTATTTGAAATTGAATTTAAATTTTTAAAAAATATGTAAACTTATATGTTTTCTTTTAATATTTTTTTATAACTTCAATTGTAAGTAATTCTAATTTTGTAAATGTATTTACTTACTACATTTTCATATGTATATTATTTTCTTTCATTTAAATATTACTATATTCTCCTACTGTTTTTTATCTTCTTATAATACTTACACCATACATTTTTTCCCAATACTACTTATGTATTATATTAACTATATTACCTCTTATCATATAATTTTCTTGTTATTTTGTACTTGTTTTTAATCATTATAGTTGCTATAGTGTTTTATGTTCTCAGCCCTGATGAATGCCTGAAATTCTGTCCGAAACCTTGGCGCTAATAAAAAGCACTCTCAACCATCTTTTCCTCCTATAATATCCATAACTAACAATGAACTCATCGGCATTTTTTTAAAAATTTCTTTATTGAAATTTACTAATGTATTGGCTAAAAAATACCAATAATAAATATGATATAAATTTTAGAGCAGTAGTATGATACAGACTTGTGGAGAATCTATCCATTGGTAGAATTTCAATTACATTTATAGATCAGAAGGACTTGAGGCCATCTTCTTTTCAGGTGCCTTGGAGGATTATTAGGAATTGAAGAGGAATAAAGGTTAGAAACAAGTGAGGTTGGAAGGTTAGGAAGTTTTTCATAGAACGATTGATATCTAGTTCTGGCCAAATCGGCAACATATGGCATGAGGTCAATATGGATGAATTTATTTGTGACAAAGCAAGTAAAAAGCGTTGAGTATTTTACAAAGGATTTTTGATTCTATGGATTGGATACAATTGGAATTTAGTGTAGCACCAAAGCTCTTTTCCATAAAGTTTAGTTATGTAAACGAGTCTTTGTAATTAATTTGAAGTTTAGACCGTTTGTCTAGTAAGTTTCATAATAGTTAAAATCAACTATTAGTTTTCTGTCTTTTCAGTTTGTATGGGGATTCCAAATCAGTCATTTGTCCAGATGTAGTCCTAAGCATGTACCCTTAATCTCAGGGCGGGTTTTCTAGATAATCAGAACACAATGACATTGAACTAAATGTATGGCTACTTTTACAAATATATTTAAATTCTATGTTGAGCAACATTAACCAATTATATAATCTCCTTTGATGAATGATTGTTCTTGTTGTCTTCGTTTTAAAGATGCTACCACTGACAGAAGACAATGGGTGGTCCTCGTTTCCCCGACATGTCCAATACACCCGCCATCCAAATAACCAGTGGTCTCAACAAAGTCCCCTGCCTTGATGTTCAATGCAAACATCGAATGCAGCACAATAGTTTTGAGCTTTTGCTTATTATTTTCTTTATGAATATTGTTCTTTAACACTTATTTTGGACTTCTATTTTTTCTTAATTTTTTTTCTTCGTAATTACAATCATGATAGGAAGATAAATAAAGTTTAAAATATTTGTATCTGCTTACATGGCAGCGATTCTACCAATTTCAGAATAGTGCTGCCATCTTGAAGGTCTGAACAATGTCTCTTGTGACTCCACATTGGTCACACACGGGTGGCTCACATTTGTGAAAACTGGCTGTAGGATCATGACACCATGGTTTCCAACACTGGTCATTATGGGTTGGAAGCATATAAGCCAGCAAGACTTGGCTTACTGCTTGTCCTTGATACCATATGTCCTAAGGGGAACTCAAATCCTCACCGAGTGTACACCATAGGAATCTATCCTCTTCATTATCTTGCTATGGGTCATCCCTGTGATAGGTTTTCACAATGAACATCTTCGCTGCCTGATCAAGACTATATGCCTGAATAGCTCCATGTTTACGCTGAAATTACCTGCAATGTGATAAGCTTACTCTAGGCCATTCTATGAGATACGCCTGGAATTCTTAGATGACTCCTCAACCATAAATTCATCATGACTTCCATTTACATGAGTGTACCTCATTTTGATATGGACTTGGATTTATACTCCTCTCAAAGAGTAGTGGGCAAACTTTTAAATAGGTTTGTGATTATTTCTTAAATATCCATCAAATTATGAAGAAGATGGT
>NW_027108713.1:0-1192 GCF_000696795.3 Halyomorpha halys | reverse complement strand
ATAATTTATATATAAAATCTTTAAATATATATAACCAGGAGAATAAATAAAATGTACATAATCAATCTATTGTATATAGATATATATAGTTGACCGTAAAAATTGATGTATAAGAAGATGGTCAGGGTTGCGGCCAAAGGAGAAACAAAAATAGTTTACAACTATTTATTTTCCGACGTTTCACCCCACTTTGTAGGGCTTCATCGGGGCTAAAAAGATACAAGATGATACAATGATAAGAATAAAAATACAAAGATAAGATACAATGATAAAAATAAAATTAAATAACAATGGCAAGAGTAAACATTTTTTATAAAAATACGTAAAATATACAGTAGATGTACATAAAAGAAAAACAATACGGGGAAGAAGAAAAAAAAATAGAGATTAAATAAACGTCATGAAAAAATAATAATTATACATAAATAAGTAAGTTATATAATAAATAAGTTTTTTATTATTACTTATTTATTATTTTTTCATGACGTTTATTTAATCTCTTTTTTTTTTTCTTCTTCCCCGTATTGTTTTTGTTTTATGAACATCTCCTGTATTTTTTAACTGTATATTTTACGTACTTTTATAAAAAAATTTACTCTTGGCATTCTTGCTTATTTTTATTCTTATCATTGTATCTTATCTTTGTATTTTTATTCTTATCATTGTATCTTATCTTTGTATTTTTATTCTTATCATTGTATCTTATCTTTGTATTTTTATTCTTATCATTGTATCATTTTGAATCTTTTTAGCCCTGATGAAGCCTTACGAAGTAGGGCGAAACGTCGGGAAATATATAGTTGTAAACTATTTTTGTTTCTCCTTTGACCGCATCCCTGAACATCTTTCTATGCATAATCAATCTATGTACATGAATTAAAAATATATATCAATAAAAACAATCATTAGTCACATTTACACTGTTATAAACAAAATCTACATTAGGGGTAGTTTAACATGTTAAATGGAGAAATATTTCCTTATTTTACCATGTTAAAACGATATAACATATAAGATTACGTTACGTCATTATACGTGAAGTTACATTATTATACGTTACGTCATTAGAACATTAACTCTTCACGTGCCATTACATCTACTTTATCTTCTCTTACTTCATTATTCCTTCTTTTATTTCTATCCATGTTAATTTTAAATTGAATTAATTTAATTAGAAATTTAATTTTTTTTT
>NW_027108712.1:6431-7454 GCF_000696795.3 Halyomorpha halys | reverse complement strand
GATGGCTGCTCAGGCTTCCTACCGCATATCTTTGCCACTAGATGGCATCATGAATTTCTATTCAGAAGTTGGGGGGCGCCTTACTTAAACACCCCCCACTACTTTACGAACAATCCTCGTAAACTAATACTAGACAATCTAATACAAAAAACAAAGAAAAACTATTTACAATAAAAATAAATTCCTATACACATATCATTGTAAAAAAAACTCACAATCTTCCCGAGTAACCCCTATAAACATAATTTAAACCTAAGAATAAATTAACCTAAAGAACTCTTTATAAAATACAGAAACAAGTTAGAATTAAAAAAAAAATTACCAAAGTAAAAAACAATAAATAACTTCTTTTTCTGTAATATAGTCTAGTTGTGGCAATAGGAAAACACTCCAGTTTTTATTTTACGATTGCCGGAAGTTTTAACAGTTCAATATGGTCATTTCTCCTCTTTTTAGATTCTCGAATACTCTTTACAGTAACAATATTATGTCCTCTAATGGTTATCACCATGAATGGGCCCTCGTATCGCTGTATCTCCTTACCCCTGTTAGACCTGAACTTTCTGTACACGATCGTCCCGATTCTGATGGCTCCCATCATATTTGGGAACTTTAATTTTTCCGCGCTACCCTCCTGGATTTTTCCTTATCCATTCTTCCCCATGCCTCCTCACATAACTTTCTTCGAGCTACATGGTTGTTGTGTATTTCCTTTCTGTCAGCTGCCGTAACCTTATAGTTCCGTTGGTGCCCGCGAAGCCCAAAGAGAATCTCAAATGGTGAAAATCCCGTAACTGTATGTATAAAATGACTGTATACCGCAATTGCCTTAGGCATTGCCACGTCCAGTTCCAGTCCCTGGTCGACCTGATATAGTCGAAGATGGTTCCATGAAGCCGCTCTATGCCTCCTCTACTCCTAAATAATACAATTTACTCATAGTTGAGGTACCTGACAAGAACAAAAACTATAAGCCATATTTAAGAACTGTGAGTCCTATCTAAGAATATTTATATCCATGAG
>NW_027108712.1:0-411 GCF_000696795.3 Halyomorpha halys | reverse complement strand
GTTATGATGAGTCAGAATTGAAACTTAAAAAAAAGGGAAAATGGGAAACGAAACGAAACGCATAAGCTCAACTAAGATACTGCTTTATTTTACTCTGTAATCCGCTATATCTACATTCTGGCTTGTTGACATGGGGAGTTTAAGTATTAAGATTCATATTACCTATACTCTGATTATAACTTATATAAGTTATAGCCTGAGTGAACTGACAAAGGCCGTCAGGTGATTGAATCGATCAGCTGATCGAACTTGTATATATAGAGGTACTGAACACAATAAAAGTAAGTCTTTTTACGCATTCAGAGAGTATTCTTCCGACATTCTTTCCCTTGTTTATTAGTTTTTCTACGCTAACATAACAACTTATACATATATATATTCTGAGATTATTCATGGTGTTTTATTTTTAGT
>NW_027108711.1:0-1324 GCF_000696795.3 Halyomorpha halys | reverse complement strand
TATCTAACTACAAAGAAAATAAAGATATCATTCATCCCTTTTGACAACCTATCACAAGCATAGGGATATTATAATACAATATTTTGGGTAACGGACCTACTTCAAAACAGTTTATTAACAGGCTCTGATTGGAGAGCTCTTGGGAACTATATACAATGGGGTACATTGGAAAGATTTCAGATACCTCCGGATTTAAAATAGCTCCTTTCTAGAATGGATAGCTCATATATAACATTAAACATAACAGGTAACCTTAAAATACCAAAGGTAGTAAAAGGTAATACACAACACGAATTACTTTTCTTTTTCACATTAATGCACTTACTAATTCACTTTTTATTTCTATTTTAGAGGGTTCTGAAAAAAAAAAAAAAAAAAAAAAGGAAAGGAAAGGTTTCAGTTAGTTAACAGGAGGTCCCTCACATCCGGATTTTAAATATAGTACCATTTAGAATAGATATTTCATAAGTAATAAATAAACATTACAGGTAACCTTAAAATACCAAAGGTAGTAAAAGGTAATACCTAACACGATTTATTCCTTTTTTCACAGTAAAGCACTCACTAATTCACTGTTTCTTGTTTGTTTTAGTGGGATCGAAAGAAAAATTGTATTTTCGCACTCAAATGCTATTCAATTAAAATTACAAAAAAAAAAAAACCAACAATTACCTATAAGGATATAAGTATATGCATACATTCAAAAAAATTATTAATTTAATTAAAATATTAACTAATTGATTGAACTTTAATTTTCATTGAAGATGATTAACATTTTCTCTTAATGAGTCATGTGGCTACTCAATATAACATTAGTAATGAAGCTTCCGCCCTCAATATCTCATTAATTTAATCCATATGATTCCGACGTTATATAAAATACATTTCGAAATTATTCTTGTTTTATTTATTTTTTTGAGATAAATACCACTTTTTTTTTTATCCTTTATTTATTAACCTCAAAAAAATTTAAATGATTTTTTTTTTGTTTTAAAGGGTTAAATTCGTTAAAAATATTTATATTTCTTTTGATGACTTTATTTAATCCCCTTTATTTTACTTTTTTATTATTTTATATCATCCGAACAACGTTTCGGGCTCTTCTGCCCATTATCAAGCTCATATTATTAATATGTGGAAATATGCCATTTAAAATTGAAATTCATGCGTCTTTTCATTCCAAACTCCTAACCCATTAATTCTTAATCTTTCATCCTTAACAATCGCTCATAATCCTCTCCGAGGCGTCTGGAAAGAAGATGGCCACGGAACCTTCTAATTTAAATTAATGCTTGAAGTACCACCAATGGGTAGTTCCTTCCCA
>NW_027108710.1:7887-8235 GCF_000696795.3 Halyomorpha halys | reverse complement strand
AAGATTAAATAAAAAATAGGATGAAAATAATAGATAAAGAAGTAAAAATGTGTTCGGAAAATATATCAAAGAAACTAAAATAAATTTACTAAAGCGGAAAAAATAAATCATATGCACTAATAAATTAATAGTATCTATAAAAAAGAAAGTTTTCCTTAAGTTGAGAAATGAAAAAGAAATAGGGGGTTATAATGACAATATAAAAATAAAAATAGGCTAAGCAATAAGAATAAAATATAACAGATTAACTGAGGTTTAAATCTAATGAACCAGGGGGGTGGCGTCAGTGAAAGCCTTCCAGATCCTCGGCTGTATTAATGATGACAACAGGTTGGCCATCTTCTCGGC
>NW_027108710.1:5552-7732 GCF_000696795.3 Halyomorpha halys | reverse complement strand
CATCTCTTCGCCTATATAGATCCTTTCGTCGCTGTCCCAGCCGAGATGCCTGGTAGTGACATCTCTTTTTACCTTTCGGAGCCGAATCACCTCGTCCCGGACAGTCTGGCTAACGAATCGCACCACTATCGCAGGCGGGCGAGGGTCCTCTCCTCTGGGGCTTTTTCTTTCTACCGCGTCCAGGTCTTCCGGGCCGAGCTTCACTCCCAATCCCGCTCCGATCGAACATATTATGTCCTCGGGTGTTTCACCTGTTTTCACCGGAATGCCCCTGATTTCAAGTGAGTGGGTAAGCTGGCCTTGTTCTGCCCGATTTATTCTAGCATCCTTACTTTTAATGTGTTTTTTCTATTACCAGTTTTTCCAATGTTTCGTCCTGCTTTTTAGCTCTTTCCTCCATAGTCTTCAGTCTCTCGGAGTTTTCAAAAATGATTTCACCCTGGGTGTTCATAACATGTTTTATATCTTTCAAATCGTCGATAATTTTCCCAATTTCTTTGAGTATGGCCATTATGTTTTCTTATGTGTTATGATATAATATTTTACATAAGTTGCAGGCTAGTGCTAACTTGTCCTCTCTTACGACGACCTGATTGCCGACCGGGCATACCGCCATCTTAGTTTCGTATTTGTATGTTTGACAAATATAATACGAATGACAGTAAATGAAACCTGTAGTGGGGGTCTGTGGTGGGGCGATGCTGCTGTAGGGGGGGCAGTCAACAGTCTTTAATCCCGTAGGCTACCTTTATGTTTACTGCCTTAATCCGTGGCCTCTACGTCTGTATCATAAGTTTCAAATATTATTTTTTTGTTTTTATTAAAATAACAATTTTATTTAACCAGAAAACAGCTTATTTACTAATTTAGACCATTCACTGTAATTAGGTAATAAATTAAAGGAGAAGGCAGAGAAAGTTTAAGAAACACAATACAGTTAGATGCTCACAGTTTAATGGCCAGAGCCAGACTAATCTTTACATTAAAGTTGCCTGCGATTATTATTACGTCTGAGCGAGGACATGCCTCTCTATTAGGTCATAGTACTGTTCCTTGGTTTGCTCATATGATGTTTCAGTTGGAGCATGGCAGCTGAAAAATGTGCAGTTAAAGAATTCCCCTTTTATCCTGATAGAGCTCATTCTGGGGCTTACAGGCTTAAAATCAATGATGAGTTGCCTAGGTTTCTTATCTACAGGAAACTCAGTTCCAAAGTGGTGTGATCTATTATCACAACTGTAGATCCCTGTCCAGTTGATGTATAAATAAATTAAAACACTTTTAAAGCCATTTTAACTAATATTTCAGTAGGTTGCAAGAGTTCATCTACAATATTTATGTAGATTTCATCTCTCTTTTGCCTCGAAATCATTTGAATACTTTTACAAAACACTTTAAACTACAAATTAATTTTTGTTTAATCTTTCTTGAAAACAGGAAACATCTAGATGTTTCATTATTTGAGGTCCAATTAATACAACTTCCTTTAGTTTTGGATCATATATTTGGAGGAAATATTTCTGTACACTTGAAAGTCTAAAAATCTTATTATCACACTTAAGTACTGTTTAATTAAAAACTTAAAAATAGAAAAAACTAATATGGATAAATAGAATATGGAAGTCTTACTAATATGACCAATAGAATGAAGTGAATCAATTGGATCCTTGAAAATGGGATGTGATCATCCATTTTTGTAAAAGGATACTTTAATTACTACATAAATGAATCCCAAAAAGACATATAATGGCCCGTCACACAGGAGAAAAGCCCCATCAGTGTCCTCACTGTGATTATAAATCTGTTACTTCTGAAGCAAGGAAAAGTCATATTATGGCCCGTCACACAGGTGAGAAACCCCATCAATGTCCTTACTGTGATTATAAATCAGTAAGATCTAAAAATCTGGAAAAACATGTAATGGACCGTCACACAAGTGAGAAGCCCTATCAATGTCCTCACTGTGATTATAAATCAGTAGAATCTAAAAATCTGGAAAAACATGTAATGTCCAGTCACATAAGTGAGAAGCCATGTCAATGTCCTTACTGTGATTATAAATCAGTTCAGTCTATAAGCATGAAAAAACATATTATGGCCCGCCACACAGGTGAGAAGCCCTATCAGTGCCCTTACTGTGATTATAAATCAGTCCAATTTGTAAGTATGAAAAGTCATAT
>NW_027108710.1:0-3572 GCF_000696795.3 Halyomorpha halys | reverse complement strand
ATCAGTCCAATCTGCAAGGATGAAAACTCATATTATGGCCCGTCATACAGGTGACATGCCCCATCAATGTCCTTACTGTGATTATAAATCAGTAAGATCTAAAAATTTGGAAAAACATGTAATGGACCGTCACACAAGTGAGAAGTCCTATCAATGTCTTCACTGTGATTATAAATTACATTAAACTTGTAATAAAAATTAAATATAATTTCTTTAAATATAAAGATCAGTATTTTAAACAAATACAAGGATTACAGATGGGAGAGGGGCCTTTTCAGTTAATCTGAGTGGAATTTATATGAATGACCTGCTGGCTAAAAATATAAGATACTAAACCTTTATTGTTAAAAAAGTATATGGATGATTTGATAATTATTACAAATTTGGATAATATTGAAACAATATATGTACAATTCAATAAATATAATAGTTGTGAATTATATTCACAATAGATAAACCTATCAATAACATTTCTAGATATAAGCATAATTAAGAACAATAGTGGTACATTAAAAACTAAATGGACTAAGAAAGAAAAAAACTAGTAATATAATATTAAATTTCAATTCAAACCACCCATACTCATAAAAAATAAATGTGGCTAGAAGCCTGATTAAAAATGCAATACTATTAACAGATGAAGTTTATTTAAAATATATAAAAACAAACTTATAATATTCTCATTGAAAACTTTTATCTGAAAAAAAGTAATTAATAAAATATGGTATAAAAGTATTAACAACTCCATAGCAAAGGTTAGTGTTAGTAGTATAGAGGAAACTACCGAGAATAATATAAAATACAAAGACAAGATTAATATAAACAGCAGGAATGTTAGTAATTTAAAAAAATCAAATCAAAGTAGTATCGCGGACTTTTTTGAATGAGTATAAATATTGATTGGTTGAGTTCTAGTGGGTAGAACACAACATTGTCCTTCTAACCTGACATGCATCCACTGGTAAAATTGATTGCCTAATAATATAACCTGCTACTACGATCAGGGGAAACTTGTAGTTTGGGTTTTGGTTCTTTGGAGCTCCAGAGCAGGACTGACCAAAGATTCATCTCTCGGGGCCAGCAGTCATGTCTTCAAGGAAACATTTATATGTTTTTAAATATTTATTTTGAATTTGCGGCTATTACATATTAGGGTCCCTTGATATGTTTTAAAGTTGCAAAAAGTAAAAATGATACCGATTTTAAGAAAGTTTAGTTGTGTATCAAATTATTTTAACTTTATAGCTTTCTGAAATATGATGGTCTCTTTACATGTTTTCAGAGATGAAGAAAATGAAAATGCATTCTATTTCAAGATCACTGGCTCACGCAATGATTAATTTTAACTTTTTGGATTTCTACCAAATAGTGTTCAGTCCTCTAATGTTTCCAAAATGCAGACAATTAAAATGCATTCTATTTCATTATCACTGGTTCATGCAATGATTAATTTTAACTTTTTGGATTTCTAACATATGGAGGTCAGTCCCCTTATGTTTCCAAAATGCAGAAAATGAAAATGCTATCAACATTAGTTCAGGCTTTCCTAGGTTTTTTGTAGTGTCTATGTTTATTTTACTTTCAAGTTTAATTTGACTTAATTTTTTCCATTTAATATTTTCCTATTATTTAATTTACTTTTAATATATTGTGCATAAATTCATTATTACTCCAGGATAGATAATGGTCAAAGATGAATGTGAGAATTTAACAAAGTTATAAAAGGAATAGGATTGTTGTTGAGAAAAAGATGTAGGACAAAAAGAAAGGAAAGTAAGAACAGAGATTTTATGCCGAAAGGAGACCTTTAGAATTGTTTTTTCTTTTCCATTGCAAACTATTTCTCTCGGCTCAGTGACATATTCTATCAGTATCAATCTGCAGTTTATGAGATGCCATAATGAGATTGGCTGGATGGAAGGAAAAACAATTTAATAGATAATCAGCATAAACTAGGTATCAAAAATGATGGACAGAATCGGGTAAATCATTAATGTATATGGAAAAAAGATTGGTGATCGCTTGAAGCCTTGAGGAACAACATGCGGAAGTAAAGAAAGTATGTCTGCGAAGACCCCTCTAAGGATGAATTTTTGAAAAATCAAAAAGGGTTATGATTGTGAATTTCTGATGATTTATAGAAAATTGTGTAATTTACTAAATAAAGGCAGATTGAGTTGAATAACCAGAACCAAACCTGGTTGAAAAGGATTTAGAAGAGCGTTATGTTCAAGGTACAATGAAAGTGATGGTCTATCATTTCTAAAGGTTTGAATAATTTAAAGGATAGCAATGGTTGTAATGACTCGATCTAGTGTTGGCCTGAGGAACCCCAACAGTGCGTCAACAATGGCTGGTAGACATTCAAAGTTCAACAAGTCATAATCTATGTATAGACACACACACAAATATATAAGTGTGTTACTCAATAAATCATCATATATACTATCAATAAAACAGATTCACAGAGACCTCCTGGATGAGCCCAAATTAATTTACTATTTGAATACCCCTCATCGTCAATGTTTACTGGAGACTGATAGTAGGTTGCCTTTCAGGTTCTACTAGGATCTCTCTACTTGTATATTTTGGAGTTGTTACTTAACATCCTTCACCTTACTCCAACTTCCTTTCCTAATTACCACAAGTTCCAGGGACTGGATCCCCATTGGCTTGCCCCATAAATTTAGCGATATTTAGTTTCTGATTATTATCTATACCCTATGTTATTAAGAATTTTATCTTGTAGCGTTTGAGGAGAGTTTTAAAACTTGAGTCATCAGCAAATTAAAGGAAAAATACACCCTTGAATATCTTATATATAACAAAAATGAAAGGAGACTGCGGCATAATGTCCATTGGAGATAAAAGATATATAACTGTGATTGTATAAAACCTCTAATTAAAGCTAGAGGACAATTTTTTTCTTACTATTCAGTGTTGGAGTGGACCGAAACATAATCGATGGAAATACAATAAAAAACGGTTGATAGATTTATTGTATTTCCAATGATAAAATACTAAATAAAATGCAGAAAATTAAATTAAATTTTTATTTATTGATAAAAAAACAAACAATAAATGAAAAAAAAAAATCATATATAAATAATTAAAATCTCTACATGTATATAAACAGAAAGATAAATAAAATGATTATAATCAAACTATGTATATGAAGAAATAAGAATAAAATAAAATAATTAAAATTTTGAACTAACATAACTGTTTGAGAAAGGTGCCCCCTCACATTTGAATAGAAATTCACGATGCTATCTTGTGATAAAGATAAGAAGTAGGAGGCTTGGGTAGTAGGCATCTTGGTCTCTACAACAAGGTGAGGAGAGTTGCGTGTAGCCATATTGACCTGTACAGAGGAAGAAAGAGCTGGTTCATTTTAAGAAGGCCATTTTCTATAAACAGACATCAGTGAGTAAAACTTCAGCACACTCAGGTAAGATAGGCAGCAAGATAAGAAGAAAAGAACAGGAGAGAAACCCAGAACCCCAAGGTAACTTATAATCCCTACCATAATTCCTTGTAAACACAGAATAGTCAAAATTAATACAAATTGT
>NW_027108709.1:3769-4107 GCF_000696795.3 Halyomorpha halys | reverse complement strand
CAAGTGCGCTAAAGCCGCAAACACTCAACTTGAGTGGAGAATCTGACCATTGCCAGAACTCCAATCGTCCATTTTTATTTTACAATCAGTCTCAATGGGTGGAGCTAGATAAGGTTTGAACCAAAGGATTGGGATGGTTGGAAAGGTTTATATGAAATTCTGAAAATTTGGTGGGTATGAGGTCAAGGACAAAGGGGATATGAAGGTCATGGTGTAGTGTTCTGTTGGAAACGTAATAGTGTACATTAACTATGGTTCTAAGGATTTTGGATTGAAAGGATTGAATACGTTTCGGAATATGTTCGACAGTTTCGCTGTTCCCCAAAGTTCGTAAATCC
>NW_027108709.1:0-669 GCF_000696795.3 Halyomorpha halys | reverse complement strand
AAAATATTTTTCATGAATTCAATTGTATTTATGTTAAATTTCCACAAGAGCCCAAGAGGAGAAAAAAGTCTGTTATCTCACCCAATTATTGATTACTTTAATAAAAACTATGTATAATTACTAGTCAAAACTAATGAGTCTGCCAAGTATAGGTAGGGGAAATAAAAAATGGGGGATGTTTCAAAACCTTAAAAAATCTCAGGTTGCTACTTTCTAAGATACAGAGGTGAGGATAAAAAATTATTTTTTTAAACGTTTTTAAACAACTGCCATTTTTTATTCTCTCTACCTATACTTACAGTCTCATCAGTTTTGACTAGTAATTATAAATAGTTTTCATTAAAGTAATATAAATTTGGGGTGAGATAACTGCCTTTTTTTACCTCGTCTCTAGTACTATATGTTCCCCAGATATTGGGGACATTTTTACTACACTATCCTATGGTCCGGAACAACTTAAATTAAAAAAAAGGTTCTGGAAGATCGTAGAGCGTGTGTAATTAATAAAAGGAAGATGTTCCGGTTGGGATAAAAGTAACTCAAATTGAAAATAAAATATTTATGAGCCAACATTTCAAACCACGTTGCAAGACTAAAAAAGGTAGGACCTAATAAAATTAAGTAGCAATAAAAAAGTAAGATAACATGATATAAAATAAACTATGATGT
>NW_027108708.1:0-4434 GCF_000696795.3 Halyomorpha halys | reverse complement strand
CGGTGGTCTAGGGGTATGATTCTCGCTTAGGGTGCGAGAGGTCCCGGGTTCAAATCCCGGCCGAGCCCAACATCGGTAACTTTTACTTTTATTCTTAAATGTTAATAATAAGCTAATCTACTAATTATATTGTGTTGTATTATTTCTATTCTCATATTTATAAGACAAAAGTCACATTTACTATCAGAGCTGTGAGACAGTATTATATTGCTCGTTTAAACACTGTTAGAGAACCTAACAGTTTAACTTGATGAAGCAATGATAAAAATTAATGATTAAAACAAAAAACAACAGCAGTCACCGTCGATAAAAAATAAACAGAAAACGTACAGGTTAGTTATATTATATATAAGATTAGTGTTGTACTGGCGAGCCGTCTGCATGCAACAGCTACCATTGTTACGACAGGTACTGTCGACTATCACGCGTAACCTAGATAGTAAGACAGTAAAGGTCATAGTTTAGGCGACCGTAGTGATTGCTGCAGTTGGCCCTTTCTTAAGATCAAATTTGTATCCCAAGTTTCTTCTTGTATATATATACAAATAAAATTTAACTGTTTTTTATAGTTCTTTATCAGTGACCAGATATATTTACTTAAAATTAGTTTTGAAGTGACTAACGGACTAAAGAGAGCAGATATAAATAGTCGCATATCTATTTGCCCACATCAAAAGATAAGCTTTATCAAGAACTGTTCATAATTTCGCGCATCGATCTGTTAGCAGGTACCAGAAGCCGAAGAGTGCCTGATCTAATAGGATGAACTTTTACCTCTTCTGCGCCTTCTTCGGACTCTCGTGGGCGGCCAAGACCGCTCCGGAAGTAAGCACCTCCTTGGGTCGACTGAAGGGCGCCGTGATGCAGTCGAGGAATGGAAGGGAGTTCTTGGCCTTCACCAAGGTGCCCTTTGCCAAGCCGCCCTTAGGAGAACTCAGGTTCAAGGTGAGATTTATTTTTCTATAATAACTAATTTACCCGTACGAGAACTCTCGCATAACATATGTTAATTTCTTCTCATTAATTCATTCAAATTACAGGCATGATATCATGCTCATTTGTATAAACAATATAAATATAAATCAAGAAAGTCCAGTAAACATACACAATTCGTAAAGCTTCATACTTTTTAATGACTACCTTTAAGTAACAGTTTACGTAAATACATTACCCTATTGGAAAGTATTACTTTAGTTTATAGTTAAGCATCAGCTATCCGTAAGCTTACATTAGCCCTCAATCGTACCCGCTGAGACCTTATAATAAGGCCGTATATAAACGAATTTAGGTGGACTACGGATTTTCGGTGGGAACCCGTGAGTCTGAATAATTAGAGATATGAAAATTATAAATAAAGATGGTAAAAAATAAATTAAATAGTAAATTAACTATTTATTGTGAGCCAACGTTTCACCCCCCCCCCCTTTGCAGGGCTTCATTAGGGCTAAAAAACGTACAATTAAATAAAATAATTTAATAAGGTAAGAGAATAAAATGACATGAAATAAATGTGAACTAATCTGTGGCTTAAATTGTGTGAAAATTTATATAAAAATGAACAAAGTAAATTAAATATTTTTTTCATTATCATAATAAAACAGGGCCCTTATGGTTTAAATCATGGAAGTCATAAATATTTTGAAATACATTTTTAAATTTTTTATGAGTTGCTAGTTTTTCTTTTTTTATATAACCCTCTAACTGCTCATTTCCCAGGACGGGGCCAACCCTCTTCCCACACATTCATGGGCGGATTCGAACCAGCACCGCAGCAGTTAAATTGCGAGGTTGCGAAGGTGATTCCTTAATACCTTCAGCAACTAACGGTATCCAATTTATTTATTTCTATTTTGGCTTTAGCTTAAGGGATAAGCCTAATAATAATAATAAGGGGTCCACCCAGCCTCTTAAATTGGGTACCCTTAATTGGGTAAAAATCTGGCGGTCGAACGCGATTCTGACCAAATCACCTCCTTGCACAACCGTTGGTCTAGTAACAGTACTTCTTTACTAAGTACTGAATCCCTGACCCTTCATGGGTTGTAGTGGTACCGATTTAAATTTAAATTAAGGGATAAGGTGATGATATTTTATGTTCAAAATGTAGCCAGTATTATCCATTGTTTTAAGCAGTTGTTTCCAGCCCTGGGAAGTATACTGATTACTAAGACACAAACTAAATCACGTAGGGTTCACCCCATTAGGTTTCTTAAAAGTGCATTTTGAGTCACTTGTTCTATGCATTTACCTGTTAAAAGCTTTTCAGATTTTGCTCAAATCAACAAGTAAAATAGTTATAATAATTAATCTCACAAATATTTGTTTCCGTACCTATAGAGCAGTGTCCTTCAACTAGATTTTTTTAGTTAGCCCTTAAGGATTTATTTTTGGAGTCTGATACAATTTTAAGTTTTCAGATAGAGAGAGAAATAATTTATTTATCTATGCTGCCTAAATACATCAGGTTGCTATCTCACACAGCATACTTATCAATCCGTAATCGGACATATATAAATTACACATATAAGGTATAATCAGAAGAGAGAAAAAGAGATACAATAGTAAGATATAATAAACAACCCCCCCCCCCTACAGTTTCCTTTTATAATCAATTTCGGTCTGTACAACAAATTCAAATGTTTCAAATCATTCCTATTTTTCTTTCTCATTTCTGCTCCTCCAATTTCCCCATTTCACAATTTTTTAATTCACCCGATCAACAAATTCGCTCACCGCAATTCACCCTCCTAGATCCTCTCCAGTGACCCGCTAAACAAATTCAATATTAGACGGCAATGTGAGATCAGACATTCATAGTCACAGCAGTAGACCAGTTTACCAAAAACAAAAAAATAGATACATTTTACGAGAATAAGACTAACACATAGATCAAAAGGAAAATATAATAAAAAAAACCGGTTACAGGAAACACTTGCATGGATAAATAAGTTTAAAAAAACAAAACAAAAAAAACAATAGTACTAATAAAATAAATATATGATTGTCCCACCTATCGTCAATACCAACAGGTTAGGTTGATATGTTGTGACAGTTCATCGTCAAATCATACATATGACAGTTGAAGTTAAATGTGGCAGTTTATGCGACTGTATTTCACTGACATTATTTGAACTATTAACGATCACACATTTTTTTTTTTTTACCATTACCGTGCCGAGCATATTGTTAATGATTTTGTCTAAAACAATTTTGTTATAATCACATGTTTGTTTATTTTCTTTTAAATATCATGTTGAGAAAATTCATTCACGATTTGTTTCCAAAAATGAATACTCTTAAATATTAATAATATTATTTCTTTAATAATTGTTGTTCTCTTCTTCAAGGCTTTATTACAATGCAGTTTCCGAGCTTTGCCAACTCATCTTCAACATCGTTATATTTTCTTCTTTATTAACTTTTACTTTTATTCTTAAATGTTAATAATAAGCTAATCTACTAATTATATTGTGTTGTGTTATTTCTATTCTCATATTTATGAGACAATAGTCACATTTACTATCAGAGCTGTGAGACAGTATGATATAGCTCGTTATAACAACGGAAACTGTGCTACTGTTGAGGCGTATACATGTGGTAGTTAACGTGAAAGTCTTTTACTTTTATTCTCAAATGTTAACAATAAGCTAATCTATTAATTATATTGTGTTGTGTTATTCCTATTCTCATATTTATGAGACAATAGTCACATTTACTATCAGAGCTGTGAGACAGTATGATATAGCTCGTTATAACAACGGAAACTGTGCTACTGTTGAGGCGTATACATGTGGTAGTTAACGTGAAAGTTGCTGCACTGACTTTATTTGTACTGTTAAAAATTACACTAGACCCATTGCGACATTATTGTAAAGAAATAAGAACTGCCGTGACAGTAAATACTTTCATTACTGTAACAATCAAATATTTTACACTTTTGCGTCAATAACGGAAACTGTTCGATAGCTCACTATCATGTGACGGTTTCATCACCAACATTACTTGTACTATCAACTATCCGCTAGAGCTAGCACGACAGTACAATCATACAGTTAGAGTTATAACGATTCTCCAAGAGCGAATAAAGTGGCAGGTATTTTCAAATTGCTGAGCTGGTATTTTTTGGTTGGAAGAGTCGGCGGCACTGCAGCAATCTCATAAATACAGTAACCTTACTTTTGTTTAGAAAATAATTCGTCTTATAAATTTTATAAAATCGAAGCAGTGAATATCTGGTAAAGATACTCGTAATCTATATAAATTTATTAGCCATCTCTGTTTCAGTCTGACAGCTCAGACGAAGACCTGCAAAGTGGGACGAAACGTTGGTTTATTGACGAAACGTTACCTTTATTGACCACCACCCAGACTATCTTCCAACAATCTATTTTATGTAATAATTTAATACAAGCTGTAATGATATTTAATAAAATA
>NW_027108707.1:6335-7457 GCF_000696795.3 Halyomorpha halys | reverse complement strand
AATTTTATAATATATATATTTGTTATAAATAAATCAGCCGTTAGAAATGCTGGAGGTGGGGTTTAACGAAGGGATTTCCAATTCAGCATTGCAGTAGGGAAGAAATATACGAACTACGATGGTGAAATAGCAGCTATCCTCATTTCCTTAAGAATATTGTCTAGAAGGCAAGACAGGAATAATGTTCTTTTCATCGACTTTCAAGTAGCTTTTCTTCCTCTTATCAGTACGCTTGGAATTCTATCATGTGCTGTTTTGGATTCCGAACCATTGCGAGATTTCAGGAAACGAAGAGGCTGATAGTCTTGTGAAGCGATGATCAGAATGCCGCAAGCAGTCCATCCGAAATCATGTGACTTAATTCGCAAATGATTAAGTGAATTACAAAGATCATTAAAGCACCCACACAAGTTGGAAAGAAAACCCGATTCTAGCTGACCTCCTAAGTAGAGATGCAGTAGCCTGCTTGCGCCTGACAACTGCCCACGACTGTCTACAGAATCATCTCCAGAAAGATGATTAAAGATAGGATTGACTTTGGATCCAACATGTGTACTGTGTACTGTGAACACTGACTGCTGTCAAATTTATATCCAGGCATAACACTTACTATCGATATTAAAATATTAATGGAATTATAAAGAATTGTGAGGTTGGCATCTAATTATCTACAAATCAATTCAATTGATTTCTATCCACTTTTTTCACTTACGCTTGAGCAAACGAATTCTTTGGCACACTAGTATTCCGAAAACTGTTGGTGGCCTGAATTTGGAGGAAAATTGGGGCTTAGTGTAAAATAGCCCCATTGTGGATTTAGTGAACAGAATGTGCATTAGAAAACACCAATAGAAAAATTTAATTAATTTAAAAAACTTGTTTAACAAATTCTGACAACATATGAAATCTTCAAGACTACACTTTCCAGTACCTTCGTTTTCAATTGATAATCCAATCGTTTCTTATTGATCTTAGATTTTCAATATTTTTTTTGCACAATCGATAGTCAGGAAGTAGATCTACATAGTAGTCGTAGAAAACAAAGGTATGGTAAATAGGATACATGAAAAAAGTGTCTGAATGAAAACCTTTGTAAAATATATTATTAATTTAGCAGCTCTG
>NW_027108707.1:0-1288 GCF_000696795.3 Halyomorpha halys | reverse complement strand
CTTAATGCAACTGATTTATATTTGTAATTAATGAGTTTACTACTCAAAAATCAAGAAAATCTCCCAAGGCAGATTTGAAACGACGTACAATAGCTCAAAACAATTTTTTTTTTCGAAACTTTAGAAAATATTAGGAACCTAGTAGAATATGTATATTGAATAGATAGGAGATGAATAACGCATGCCCACTACATGCAAAGGAAAAGTAATATTTTTATATTTGCTGATGACACATGTGTGCTCACAGTTAGTAATAATTTACTCTTCGTCGTAAACCTGCCGACTGCCCTACAGTATACTTTAATAATATGGCTCTTCCCCACAGATCAGATTCGGTATCTTGGACTACATCATAAGAAACGACTAACCTGGAATCCTCACACAAGACTGAAAATACAGGAAACTACACGCAGATTCAGACTATTACAGCACTTACTAGACAAACGGTCTAAACTTCCAACACATTACAAAAGAGTGATCTACATGACTGTAATAAGGCCAATCTGGACATATTATTTATTGGAGTTAAGCTTTGGAACTCCACTAAGCCTTCGAATTCCTCTCGTATCCAATCTTTACAATCCAAAATCCTTCGTAAAATCCTCAATGCTCCTTATTTTGTTACTAATAAAACCATCCATAAAGACCTAAATGTTCCTTAAAAACCGATCTAGCCCGAACCCGGTATTATTCCTTCCATAATAAACTCCCTAACCACCCAAACCCACTAGTTTCTAACCTTGCTTCCTCTTCCATTCCAGGCAATCCTCCGAGGCACCTGAAAAGAAGATGGCCTCGTGACCTTATATTGTAAACTGTTTTTAGAGTTCTACTGCTGGGTAGTTTCTCTACATGCTGTATCATATCATTATCATTATGTCATTTTGATCAAATTTACTTTTATTTTTTATACAGTTGTAAATATCAATAAATAAATTTTAAAAAAAAAATTAAGGAAGTATAAGAAAAAATAAATCTTCCAACACAAAATAATTGAAGAATTAAAAATATTTACATGCATTTACATGGTTGTAAATATCAATAAATAAATTTAAAAAAAAATTCTCTGTCGTTTAAATGTATGTAATCAGCTGAATTAATTTGTTTCATAACCTTCAACTCATTTTTACAACTAATGTAAAAACTCCAGTGATACTTGTGATCAATACCTCGGAATAATACCTAAAATACCTAATAGAAATAGCGGAAGAAAGAAAAAAGAATCTTTACCGAATTATCTTTTAAAGGGTGTGTATTTTCTTGAAAAACCGAATGAAGGACGAGGTAC
>NW_027108706.1:6208-6711 GCF_000696795.3 Halyomorpha halys | reverse complement strand
TTGCCTGATTTGCTGGATTCTGAAAAGTGACTCAGCTCTTTGTTCAACATCCTCTTGAACTGGACAAAAACAATAATTTTATGTAGTTAATAGAAAGGTTTATAAACAATAAATAAATAATAAAAATAAAAATCGATTTATACACAACACCCAAAATTATATTGTTTGTTTTCCTTAAAAATAGCTAAGTTCTAATTTTTTAGTTTTCGTAATTGATTTTCGACTGCAATTGAGATCCTTAGAACTGGAAGTGTAAGTTATTGTGAATATATAATAAAATAATTGTGCACTTAGAAGTTAGAAATATATAATTTTCGTAAGTACAATTTAGTACTACTGATTTATTATATATAGTATGATTTTGGTATGAATGAATCACTACTACTCATTATCCAATAGTAGCACATTTTAATTCATCAATAAATATAAGGAAAAATAAATTATAATTTACGTAAGTACAATTTTGTAGTCTACTTCGTAGAATACTGTAAACTGGAAACATT
>NW_027108706.1:3398-4332 GCF_000696795.3 Halyomorpha halys | reverse complement strand
TAACAGTAATGAATCTAACAATTAACAGCTTATTATACATTAATTTGTAACAATTCTAAAAACGATATCATTATTAATAATTATACATACCTTAAATATAAATTTACACGTCATATCCAATTATTTAAAAACGTTTTGCAGGATATTCTGCCCAGGTCATTAATTACATGTCAAAACACCCTATGAAACAATAAATTAATAGAGAGTCATAATAATTATCAATTTTATTAATTTTTAAAACTTTTAATTTTAGATCAACTATCATAAAGACAAACTATTTTTATCCTTCCATGCAGTCAGGTCAGTCATATAATTAATTTATTTCAAATTTTCAAATTCAATAAATGAATTATATTATCAATTCAAATTATGTCTAAATTTTCATTTCTTTTATTGTAAATAGTAGAATAAAATTTTACCGATGTTTTTCATAAATTTAGTTTGCTTAAAATCTCAGCATTATGTTGGTTCAAATTTCTTGTTTCTGTTTTAAAATTCACTGTATAATTTATGTTCTCTGACACATAAATTTACTCAAGTGTTTTCCTTTTGAACTTATTATTGTATTTATGTAAAATTATGGTGTTATCGAAATCGAGTTTGTGTTATTACGTATAATAAAGCTGTTAATTGTTAGATTGTCCTTGAGGATGGTCGAATTGGCCGAAACGTTGAACTGTTGATATAATAAAAAGTGCTGAGACTTATTCATTTATTTAAATACCATTTGAATTATTTAAACAATAAATTAAAGATAATAATGGGGAAGATTGCTGTGATAACCAAATAAGGTTTACTTCCCTTAAATAAAAACGAAATATGAAAGGAATATGGTCCGAGTGCGGTCAAAAAAACTCAAATAGTAGAATATACTATTTAATTGAGCCAACGTTTCGCCCCACGTTGCAGGGCTTCGTCAGGGCTATTTTGACGG
>NW_027108706.1:0-323 GCF_000696795.3 Halyomorpha halys | reverse complement strand
ATGAATTATATTTTTTCGAAATAATTAAACAATTATAATTAGCATAGGATTGGAAAAATGACGAAAAGTCTTCTTTGTTTCCGAAATTGGTTTGACTATAGAAATAACCCAAATAAACAACCAGTAAAACAATACTAGCACAATAACTTCCTTCAATTATATTTTAATTCACTTTACATTCCTTTTCTAGATGCGGATGTAATACTCCAATACATCAAAAGAGGGCTAAATACTTCATACTTGATTATTTCTCTATATTAGGATGTTAAAAAAAACAAAAAAAAAAACGGTATAATTCACAGTCAAACATAGCGTGAGGAAGA
>NW_027108705.1:69292-72727 GCF_000696795.3 Halyomorpha halys | reverse complement strand
TCCTAATATCCTTTCTTGTTTATTATGTTTGATTTTGTTGTGTTCCTTTGTATATGATTTCCTTTACACTTATACTTACACCATTTGAACCGTTAATTTACCTTTTTTTTTATCATATTTTCCAAATATGTCAAAATATTTTTAGTTGCTTATATACTATTGTATATAAGAGTGTAAATGTGACTAGAGATTATTTTTTTTTTTTCATACAACTTATCTGATTAAGTTCATTTTGTTTATTCTTCTATTTGTATACATTTTAAGATAGATTTTTTTTTATTTATTATTATTTTTATTCTGTCTTAGTGTGAATGTGATCGTTTATTATTATTACCTATTACCCACAACTGTTTGGCAGATTGTAATATCTTTCAATAAATAAAAAGTATTTAAAAGTAATATTAAATTCAAAACATTAGATTTGATATTTCTGAACTAGGATATCGTACACTGTAGATAATATGCCTTATAGTACTAAGGCATATTAGGGATCTCTTTTCCTATCCCGCTATCCGAGGCTACTCACTATTAATTTTTTTATGTGAATGGAATATGGTTCGGGCGCGGTAAAAAAAAAAACAACTCAAATAGTAGATAATTATACTATTTTAGGCTCAATAAAATAGTATAATTATTTACTATTTGAGTTTTTTTTTTACCGCACCCGGACCATATTCCATTCATCTATACACACGGTCAATCAATAATCTTCCATTAATATTTTTAATTTTAAGTTTTGGACCTGTTGATTTCTGTTCCAACATATTTATTCATTTCAGTATTTCTTTTAACTAAAATTTTTATTAAATCTATATATTAGTTTCCTTTTTTTAAATTTATTTATTTATTGTTTTTTTCTATAAATCGATGTACTGATGTGACTGTTATGTCTTTGGTTTGATTTTACATTACTAGTTGGAGAGAAATTTGTTTAACGGATCGAATATGGGTATTGGATCGCTGGAGAGGGTCTGAGAGAGTGAATTAGGGAGAATAAACCATTCAATTAAATGAAATAAAATTGTCAAATGGAATTAAATTGTTATATTTAAAAAAAAAAACAATATAAAATATTTGTATTTAGTGAGTAGAGGTAGAGTATTGATTGTAAAGGAAAAAGAAAGGGAAAAATATATTGTTATATTATGTTAATAATGCTATGCTGTGTATTGTTATTGTAGGAACCCATTGTATTTGGCCAGCGTGGCTAAATGAAGCATTTCTCTCTATCAAAGTAGAGTTCTCCAGAACGAATCCCTAATCCCAACACCACTCCCTAACCACCCTAACCCACTCGTTTCTAACCTTGCTTCCTCTTCCATTCCTGGCAATCCTTCAAGGCGCCTGAAAAGAAGATGGCCTCGTGACTGTTTTTAGAGTTCTACTACTGTGTAGTTTCTCTACATCCTGTATCATATCATTATGTCATTATGATCAAATTTACTGGTTGTATTTTTTTATACAGTTGTAAATATCAACAAATAAATATTAAAAAAAAAAAAATCCCAACACCAACAGCTAAGTTTCCCATTCAGACCTTCTAATACCCACGATATGAAATAAAATGACTTATGATCTTCACATATTGTTCTTTATTTATTGATCATCAAATCAGCAATATATGGAACATTAAGGTCTTTTTGGATGATTTTATTTGTAACAAAGTAAGGAGCATTGAGGATTTTACGAAGAATTGCGGATTGTAAGGATTGGATACGAGAGGAATTCGAAGATTTGTGAAGCCACAAAGCTAAACTTCGTATGTCCAGATAGGCTATATAGTCATTTAGATCAGTCATTTATAATGGATTGGAAGTTTAGACAGTTTTTCTAGTAAGTGAGGAATCGACCTGCAGTTTCCTGGTTTTTCAGTCTTGTGAGACGATTCCAGGTTAGTCGTTGGTCCAGATGTAGGCCAAGTTAGCGGATCTGTTCCACAGGGGTAAGAGCAACATTATTAAAATATAGTAGGAAAATTGTAACGTATAGAAGTCTATCATGGCTCAATTTGGAGCAAAATACTCTATAAAATAGTTTATAATGTTTTTTCTCTCAGAAAATTGTAGCTTTCGTGATAGTACAAGACCCCAAAAGGAGAAAAAAGGCTGTTATCTAACCCCAATTTTTTATTACTTTAATGAAAACTATGTATAATTAATAGTCAAAATTGATGAGTCTGCCAAGTATAGGTAGGGGAATAAAAAATGGTGGCTGTTTCAAAACGTTAAAAAAAACTAATATTTCATTCGGAGCTCTATGTCATAAAAAGTAGGAACGACAAGAGAAAACCTAAGAGAACGTCATTTAAAGAAGAGTAAATTTGCTAAAATATGAGTCCTAATAGAGTTAATTACGTTAAATAGTTTTCTAGATATAGCTTTTTAAAAAGCAACATTTCATAAAAATGTTGTATAGGACGTACTGAAAGATCAGTAGTTAGTAAATTTATTTTGAAAAATTTATATCTCAAATAACCATTTGACGTACAGATGTCTAGTTTATGATGTTTATCTTCGTAGGAGTAATAGTTTACATGAAATATGCTGAAATAAATTTATTTATTGTTGTTTCGACAAATTTTCATTTGCCAAATACATATTCATATGTGAATATCATAAAAACTACTACCCCTACGAAGATAAGTGTCATAAACTACTTTATAGTAAGTTAAATTTCCTTTATTTTGAGTGTTTGCAGACATATATGCGTATTATGAATCTAGAGATATATGTTTTCAAAAATCCAATTTTTTATTTTACGGACAACTAGAAATAAACATTTTGTCAAATATCATAAAAACTACTACTCCTACAAAGATAAAATAAACTATTTCATAGTAAAGTTAACTAGCTTAAATTTGAGCGCTGGCAGAAATCAGTAAGTCTAATAGTTTCTGAAATAAAGTTTCTCAAAACTCAAACTTATTATCCGAACAACTATAAACCAATTTATTTTAGCAAATATCATGAGAACTACTATTTCTACGAAGGTAAAGCTCAGAAACTTTTTTATAGTCCATTAAACTAGCTTTAATTTGAGTGCTAATAGACATCTGTACGTCACATAGTTCCTGAGATATAGATTTCTCAAAATAAATTAACTAACTACTAATCTTTCAGTAGATTCTTAAGAAATGTTGTTTTTTAAAAAGCAATATCTCGAGAACTATTGGACGTAAATATCTCTTAAATTTTCTAGTGTTATTGGTAGTTTTTAAGATATAGAGCTCCGAAAGAAAAATTAGAGTTGTTTTAAGGTTTTGAAACAGTCGTAATTTTTTATTTCCCCCTACCTATACTTGGCAGACTCATCAATTTTGACTAGTAATTATACCTAATTTTGAGGAGAAGATGGTTGGGGGTGCAGTCAATGAAACACAAATAAGTATGACTAACTTATTTTAATGTGCCGACGTTTCGGCTAGAGTTTCTAGCC
>NW_027108705.1:64455-65407 GCF_000696795.3 Halyomorpha halys | reverse complement strand
AAATTAATAATTTTCTACTAGAAGAGTTTATAGATTTAATATGAATTTGGTGAATGACACAAATCTTCCTTGTTTAAGTGTAATAATTTATTTCATATACATCAACAACGTTTCGGGAATATCTCCCTCGGGAATAAAATCTTCCAGTAGAAGAATATTAATTTAAGAATATAATAATATGGTTATGAATGAAGACTGTTACTGAATACCATTAATGGAAAATTCTTGCAAAATCTTCGATTTATGCTGCAACATGACTATGTAACAACAACCTGAAGATGGGAGATATTCCCGAAACGTTGTTGATGTATACGAAATATTATTTTCATTTTATACCAGATCGGCCTGGTATGGGCCTTACATGGTTGATATAACCGTTATATTATATATATATATTTTTTTTAACAGGTCATTATGGAAGGAGGGGGTATAGTCTCGTACAAAAGACACCCCTAACTATATACAATGTTGTTATTAAAAGAAGAAAAAATAAAAATATATGAAATAAATTATTACACTTAAACAAGGAAGATTTGTGTCATTCACCAAATTCATATTACATTTAATAGTTTTTATTTTATTGGAAGAAGAGAGTTGACCTTTTGAATTAGATTATAGGAAGATAGTTCGGGTGGCGGTCAATAAAGCTATCAATATAGTAAAATAAACTATATATTGTTAATCAACGTTTTGCCCAATTTTGCAGGGGTACGTCTGGGCTGTCAGATTGAAAGAGAGATCACAACTGATTGATTACAACCTAGTCAGTTTTAATCTGTGTTTCAATCTGACAGCCCTGCAAAGTGGGGCGAAACGTTCGTTAACAATAAATAGTTTTCTTAAACTGTTTTGACACCTTTATTGACCGCCGCCCGGACTATCCTCCTACAATGTTTTTATTTTAGAACTAGCTGACCCGGTAATGCTTCGTTAAGGCTATATTTGAGGGTGT
>NW_027108705.1:60344-61705 GCF_000696795.3 Halyomorpha halys | reverse complement strand
CTGATCTAATCTTTTAACTGAGATCAAATTTACTAAATGTATTATAATGTACAGTTGTAAATAGCAATAAATAAAAAAAAAAAATTAAATCAGTACTGCTCCAACCGAAGGGGTGCAATATTGTTACTATACTAACGGATGTGCAAGGAGCTGATTTCTTCAGATTCACGCATGACTGCAAGATTTATACCCAATTAAGTGTACCCATTTTATGAGGCTGAGTGAACCTTGGAGGGCTCCTGAACTCACAGGGCAGACTCCAACGTTTACAAGTAACAGATTATAATTATCTGTCACAACCGGATTCAAACCCGGGTCTTTGGAGTTAGTAGTCCATTTCTTTTTTAATGAGCTACCCGCTCCCACATGATGAAAATAATTGATAAAAACAGTAATAAAAATATACAAAACAGTAATGAAAAATTTATAAAAATATATTAAAGACTGTGGGAGTGGGTACCTTATTGGTAAGGCAATGGACTACTAACTCCAAGGACCCGGTTTGAATCTGGCTGTGGCAGATAGTTATTATCTCATACCTGTAGTCATTAAATCTACCAATTGAAAGGTTCATTTAGAAAATTAGAACGGGGAAAGTATTGCATTAGTGATAAATACAGAAATATCTGTAGTAAGCTGAGATTGGCAAAAAATTAGCTCCAGATGAAACTAATTGCTAAAGTTGCTATGGATACGAACCTTATTCATGAATGAACCATTGATAAAAATAGTTTCCATGACAATTTAAGCTATTAGTTTCAACTAAAGCTAATTTTTGCACATCTCTGGTAGTAAGTAAAAGTTGTTAGATGTGCGCATCACACAAGATATATTTCCTTTACTAGGAGGTATAGATCAAAATATATAATTTACATATTCTGTAGTATATTCTCACTATCTTCATCATTTCCTATCCATTCAGACCCCATAATATTGTAAATTAATATAATTATAAATATGTATGTAAACTATTATATCATTCTTAATTATTTTTACATAGTTTTCTTTTCTCTTTTTTATTTATTCAATTTTTTTTATTGTTCAACCGATAAAAGTGAGAAAGTAACCTATAATTATTTTTTTTTATAATGACAGTTTATATTTCTTTGTATTTTTTGTTTAAATATTTCTGAGGCTCCTCAGCCCTCATCTATTGATTTCTCTGTATTATTCTAAAGGGACTCGTCCCAGAATAAATAAAGTATTATTATTATTAATGATTGGAAAAGTTTGTCGGGGGGGGGAGGGGGTGCGGTTACCAAAGAATAACATAAATAAACAAAACCATATTTATTTATTTTATGCCGACGTTTCGACCTGAGTTTCAGGTCTTCATCAGGGCTATAGAACAAAAGAGATAA